>NC_056729.1:574708660-575006160 GCF_019279795.1 Protopterus annectens
AGCCCAACCAGCGTGCCTATTGTAAATCGAGCATATACCATCACCTGGACTTTCTTCCATTGATATATGCTATAACTTTTTAAGTTTTCTTCACCATAAAAAAATAATAACAATAAAATTAGAAATCCAGACAGTTTGGAGGTACGAGAGAGACTGGACGGAGAAAATACTAGGACAATCAGCTATGTTATTCAAAAGTAAAAAAAAATACTTGATTTTCCTTGTATTTTCTCCATCCTGTCTCTCTTGTACCTCTAAACTGTTTGAATTTCAAAATTTAAAAGAAAAAACAAAAGGAGCAAAGGAGATCTTCCTTTCTCCATTGCTTCCTTTCCAAAGCACTGATGCACTGCATAAACATGGGAACAAACGCCCCATATACATGTGCAGTATATCAGGAATGCCCCAGGATACCAGGGGAAAATGCAGAAGAGCAGTGCAGCACCCTTATACAAGGACATTATTTAAGAAAAGTAATTACATTTTTTCTTTAATGTCATTGTATAATAGCAATAACCCATGGCTGGGTGTGGGAAATGTTGGATTTACCCACAGTTAGCTTTGTTTGGTCACTTGGGCTAACAGAGGAAGGCAAAGGTTTGAGAAGTTTAGTGGGCCAAAACAGTTTTGCACAAGCAGGCTTTTCACAGCATGCTATGTAACCACTCGACAGATTAGCTGCAGTCTAGCAGATGAGGTAAAAGATATATCAGGGCCTGGTGCACAATGTCAGCACCATGGTTTGGTGTAAGAGGCTACAAAAGCAGGTTTGAAGGAAAGTCTAAGATATGATTTCATGCGCCTAGAGTAAGGTATATGAAATTGCTGAGAACAAGATCACCACATGTGATGGGCCACAAACAGGAAAGTAGTTAACAGAGGAGGATGAATTTTTAGTGGCATTTTTGGACCTGGTAGAACAGCTCTTCATTCCTGTTGATATGGGTGCAGGCCTTGCAAACCCAGCCATGTCTCCATTAATGAAACACAGGTTTATTGTCTATTACAGTTCTTTATACAAATGCTGGTAACACATGTACTTGTTATCATAGGCACCTGTGGATTGCAAACATACCATCCCGCCCAAAAGTTATGTGTTCCTGCAAAGTATTTAAGTCTATTTTACAGTTTTTAGTATGCATGCCAGAGAGGTAGAGAAGTAGTCATTCTATGTAAACTCATGAAGGTACACTATCTCTTATACATTCCCAGATTCCAGCAGTGAATCATCACAAAGGAATATGCAACATAGGGTTACAATCAGCATGGCAGTAGTGTCTGATGATGATGATGATGCAATAAGTATGCATCATAGCCTAATGACATAGTGACACTCTCTGATACTCCAGGGGATGCAGCACTCACATCCAGAGGTATGGCGACCCCTTCATATATACATGCTGAGCACACAACTTTACCAAAGTCTGACGACCCTCCAAAGGCTGAGAGCTCCTCATGGTGTTCCCTGCGGCTGCTGTAACAGCAGTCTCAGACATGCTCACCACCCATACCTATCAACTCCTTTGATAAAAATACTGGATAAAGTCAAAAGTAATGATGGATGGGGCAAAGGCCTAAAACTGGTATTTTTTTAAATATTACTCCAATTCACTTAGACAGTTAAATGAACAACATCTTGCATTTTTGAACAATAAGAAACATGAAACTCTAATGTTTTAAATTAATAACTGAATATAATCCTAAGAGAAATACCAAAAAAATTAAAAATAAAATAATATGGGGGGCAGAGCAAAAATATGAGGCAAAATCAGGGATGTTCTGTGACAGGCGAGAGATATGGCACCACCTCTAATTTGAGTATAATCATCATGTGACAGCTACACAGAAATGTTTGACATAAAGACACCCTGCACATTGTCCAGATATGCATAGAGTGAATCAGTCAGCATATGTGCAGATCTATTATGCAGGCATAGTCATATCCTTCACACCATACAAATATGCTGTTAACTGCGCTGGTTAGCATGGGTAAGGACACACTATAGCTCCAGTGTGAAACAGACACAGTCGTACACTTACTCCATTGATGACAATAATGGCACAAACTACTTCCTTTGGTGCATATCCAGGAGTGAGACTGCAAGTGACATCAAGCCTGTTTTCTCCAGCAGTACGGTCCTTCATAGGTTCATAGGTTGTGTGATAGCCTAATGAACACAAAGAACTTTTTAAGCCTTGCTACGCATCCCAAATCTCTGACAAGTTCTGGTACCCTTGATAAGTGTAAGCAGGGGCATGGGAGATGAACCATTTACAATCAGGGGCATGGGAGATGAACCATTTACAATCAGGGGCTTGGGAGATGAAACATTTACATGCTACTTGTGTCCATTAGATAGATAGGAGTCATACCAAGGATTAGAATGCATAATTCTGGTGCTGTTTGTTTTGTGGATATGCAGAAGGTACATCAGAGTGGGGTCTGACAATTCCTTGTATGGCAGGCATAGATCTTCCTCAGAAGTTTGTAGGAGAGAGAATACACGGATAAAGATTTGAGGTAGTCTACAACTACTAATTCTATGAATAAACCATCACACAGGATACCAAACTAAGCCAGAAAGGGGGCAAAGGCCAAAAATTGCACCAAATGACGCAAGTATAAGCTAACTACACTAATAACAACTGCGCTAACTGATTAACCATAAGCAGTAACAGTTTTAACTATTTTAAACTATTTTAAACTAAACAGAGCCAAGAAACTTTTGGTAAAAGTTGAAGTAAATGCAACACTTAGCCAGAGCCAAAGAGAAGCACAACCGAACTCATCAACGTGGCAAACAAGATATTTGCAATGGTGATGGACAGGTTAACAGACAAGATCAGACAGGAGGCCCCATGGACTATTATGTTTGCAGATGACATTGTGATCTGTAGTGAGAGTAGAGACCAGGTTGAGGAGACCCTGGAGAGGTGGAGATATGCTATAGAGAGGAGGGGAATGAAGGTCAGCAGGACTAAGACAGAATATGTGTGTGTGTGAATAGGTGGGAGGACAGAGGAATGATGAGGATGCAGGGAGTAGAGTTGGCGAAGGTGGATGAGTTTAAGTACTTGGGATCAACAGTTCAGAGTAATGGTGAGTATGGAAGAGAGGTGAAGAAGAGAGTACAAGCAGGGTAGAGAAGACTGTCAGGAGTGATTTGTGACAGACGGGTACAAGTAAGAGTGAAAGGGAAGTTCTACAAGAGGATAGTGAGACCAGCTATGTTGTATGGGTTGGAGACGGTGGCATTGACAAAAACGCAGGAGTCAGAGCTGGAAGTGGCAGAGTTAAAGATGTTAAGATTTGCACTGGGTGTGACAAGGATGGACAGTATTAAGAATCAGTATATCAGAGGGTCAGCTCAGGTTGGACGGTTTGGAAACAAAGTCAGAGAGGTGAGATTGCATTGCTTTGGACATGTACTGAGGAGGGATGCTGGGTATATTGGGAAAAAGATGCTAAAGATGGAGCTGCCAGGTAGGAGAAAAAGAGGAAGGCCTAAGATAAGGTTTATGGATGTGGTGAAAGAGGACATGCAGGTGGTTGGTGTGACAGAGCAAGATGCAAAGGACAGGAAGAAATGGAAACAGATGATCCGCTGTGGTGACCCCTAACGGGAACACTTGAAAGAGAAGAAGAAGTATGAGGAGGTATCCATCAATGAGTGCAACATGGTGTATAATAAAATCAGGAACAACTTAAATGATCTTTTCATCGATCAACAAATTACAGTTGATGAATTCAATTATTTAAATGTGTCATATCCAAAAATTCCATCTATGTTTGGCCGGTTATACATACACTGTTATAGCGATAGACAATGTAACTGGGAATCATAGTGAAAAAGTGCCAAGTGCTGTGGAAAATTGCATGAAAAGTGGTTGTGCATAATATGAGGGTGATACCGTGATACATATACCTCAGTAGAACAAGGATCGAAACTAAAGTATGCTACACACGTAGACTTATTTCAAAAGTGAAAACAATCTTATTTGGAATTAAACATGTATGAATGATTTAGCCAGTAGTGGGAAAACAGAGGCACTGATAGATGATCAACTAATGTGATTTATGTTTTGCTGCTATATGGAGATGAATAGAAGCAGCATAGAACTAATGAACCCAAGCAATGTTTCTGAAGGATTTTGAGCTGCAGGTCAAGCAGAGATGAAGGAACAGCATTCAATATATCACTGGAGGTCAGTGGTACTGTCTTAGGTGAGAGTCAATGATGAAAATGGAAAATCTATACATCCTCAGAAAAGAAGAAAAATAAAATAAAAGTGATAAGATATTCAAGGTAATGCTGTATTTCTTCTGATGGCTGAGCTGAATGTCTTCTATGGAGTATAGAAGAGAACAATATGGAACAAAATGTCTTAAATACATGAAGGATATTATCATTAATCAGTAAGCATTAAATAATTAAAGCCTTTTAATCACATTACTGGCTGAAACCACTGTGAGTCAAGAATATTACATTTCAGAATGCACAAACTTTCTTTGTAACACAATACTCGTGTAACACAATACTCGTGTTAGGGTCCTACCAAAATTGGATTTGGATAAACTTTATTTCTAAAATTGTGGCTTTTAAAACAGAAGTACTATGAGCCCTGTGTTGCTCAGAAAAGTGCAAATTAACATGGCAATAAGTAGCTTTAGTCTTTCTGTCTGTTTCTGTTCCTGTACCCTGTTCTTGAAACTCATCTTCATCTCAATAATATATAATAACCCACAGGAATATGTAAGTACCTAAATGTCACCTTCTTTAACACAAGTGATCGTACCTGCAGGAATAATTTTAATGGTGTTGATCTTATTTAAAAAAAGAGACAATCAAAGGACTTAAAATGCACTCTCCACAGGGGTATATACATGTGTAGCACATTAATGCAAGATGACTCTGAGAGATGAAAAAAAAACTCATTCAAAAAGCCTGCAAGACTCCTGTCTAACTACTTCTGTAAAAACAGATATAAAAATACTTGGATTACAGAGAATGTTATATAACAATTCCGACGCCATAACAAGGACAGAGCAAAGGGGTGGCTGCCGTGGGTACAAGATATTAGGATGCATGATTGGCAGGTGTTGATGGTGCAGGAGTAAAGTACTTTATGAAGCTTTGAGGATATTGCAATGGTATTGTGGCTTCATAAATGGATGATGATATTGCATTTGTAGTCACAGCTGAAGTGTTGAACGACTTACTGTGTGATGATTTAACTATAGTAAGCTGCTTGTTACATTTGCAGCAAGCAGCTTGCAACACTTCATAAATTCATAAGTTTGGTGATCCAATGTTCAGGACCAAAAAACATTAATTAATACTAATTTGTAAAACTTCCTTTCTTGACATGGATGTAACAATCAAATAAACAGTCATTACAGAAGGGTCATATCCACTGCATATAAACATATCAATCATATTGTAGGCCTGTTAGAAAAATCATATTAGACAGAACATAGTTTTCTCATAAACATTCATCATAAGGCAAAGTGACTAATAGATGAAAATGATAACTGATATATAAATTAATCAACTATTGGCCTTGCAATGATTTGTGTACATCACCAGCAGTATCAGAAACAGCCAGCCACTACAATGGACTTACAGGGACTAGTCAGAGAAGTAGTTATCCATTCATATCTGCACTGCACACTACCTAATACTTCTTTGTTAGAAATAAACTAGAAGTAAACTTTTTTCTTAGGTTCATAGGTTCATAGGTAGGTACTAGGCTATTGGCCCAAGGGCCTAAGTAAGCCTAGCCAAAAAGGTTCCCTGGCTTACGCCACCCAAGAAAGTTATTTTCCTGTGCCCCTGTCAAGCAGAGCCACAGAAGTGATCCCCGGGGTGTATTTCCTATTTCCCATCCACTCATCAAGATTTTTCTTGAAGAGTGCTAATGAGGAACTTTGCTTGACATAGATGGGTAGCTTGTTTCAGAGTATGGGAAGTCTCTGGGACAGTAATCTATCCCTCCAGCATGTCCTGCTTATTGTGGTGACAAGGTTTAGGTCCCTTGAGCGTGTAGCTCAGAGGGATTGGGATTTCTTTAGGTGCAGCATGTCCAACAGCTCTAGGTTTGACATAGCTTTATATGTTAGGCAGAGATCACCTCAGAGTAGGCAATATGCTACGGAGTAAAGCTGGAGTTTTTTGAGACGATCAGTGTAGGACATATGTTTGAGGCCAGTAATCCTCTTTGTGAGGTACTTCTGTGGCCTTTCCAGCTGCTGCAGATGTCTTGTGAGGTACATTCCAAAAGGGGCGTTGTACTCTATAATGTGTCTAATGAGTGTCAAGTAGAGGGGAACAATGACCTCTTTTTTCCTAGATGAGAACCCTTTTGTAATGAGGTGTGCATGTAGAAGGATTTCCTGACTACTGTGGCGATGTGATTATCAAAGGAGAGACTACTGTCCCCCTGGGTCCCAAGGTCTCTTATCACACATTTGGCATTAAGTAGACTGCCGCCTATGTAGTAGTTCATGGGTACAGAGTTTTTACCAAAGGGGATGACAATGCACTTTTTTGGCATTGAGCTTGAGGCCATGGCTATGACATCAGGCATCTGTCTCAGTGAGGTCCTTCTGTAGGATGTCCACATCATTTGCGGACTTGACTATTTAATTTAATATACTCCCATTATTCAGCTATTTGTTTGTTTACATATTAATTTCAGTTTGGTAACCATGTAAGTGGACTGGCTGACAGACTCTTCAGTCACACCCTGACCTCCATGGTACAAGACACAAACAGAAAATGGAAAGCAGAATAAAGTATTATACCACTGTCTGAATAAATGTCAAACAGTTTGGCAAAATGCAGAACTGGAATTCTAGCAAGATGATACATTAAAAAAATAAGAAATGGAAGTGAGGGCAAACTAGAACTATAACTTTGAAGAAAAAAACAATAAAAACTGGACAGACAAATTAAACATAGTGTCAAACAAGATCTGGAAAATTTTGGAAAAAAAATGTAAAGACATTCTGCATAATAGAAATCATTATATACATTTATCTATCTATTTATCTATATATCTATATCGATCTATCTATCTATACATAAACACACACACACACACACACACACACACACACACACACACACACACACACACACACACACACACACACACACACACACACACACACACACACACACACAATCGTAGCTGAAATGCCTTAGAAACTGCATGTTTCCAAGGTTTTCTGTCTGCATTTAAGTGTAGCCACTATCACAGCTTATATTTATATTAAAAACTATGTAGTTCTCTGTAAAGTGCACCTATTTCTGGCTTCTAGGCCTACATAGCTACATGGTCACAGAATCTGTTAATCAAACAATACTATAAAATAACTCCATAATGAAAATGCAGTGTTCCATGATTTGTCTTAAAAATACAGAATGTAATTTAATTATAACTTAAGTAATTTAAGAATACCCAAAACAACAATCTGCATACTCCTCAGCTTCTGTGAACAGCAATTAATTTGTTGACTTTTCTCTGAAAAAAAATAGTAATACTTGTTTTGAAATCCGAGTACCTTTACTATTTTTGGTACTTACGTATTATAGCAACCACATTCTGAACAGGGAAAAACGGCTCATTTCCAAGTCATACTCCTGCCGAAACATGTAGTGAACAAAGGGGCCGAAATACTGACAGGTTTTAAATATTGCTTTTAGAAGGTTGCTAGAATAACAGCACTTGTGTTATTATGCATTTTCTGGAGGAAATAAAGTCTGAAACGCAAATGTAAGTCATTATTTAGCAACACCATTCCACAGTGATTTGCCAGCAAAACACAACTTTTAAGAGGAATGTACCAGAAATATGAAGCATATATATGGACACTCTGCAAAAATCTAGAAAGTTGAGAGGTATGACAGTGACATTTCAGGCTTCCCCCTGTGATATTAAGAATGACATCAGACAGTCCCAATCCTTAGCTGATCTAAAACCATCTCATTTAGTTTTCTCTCTCTCTAATGACGTTTTACTGTTGAAACGTTTTATTTGAAGGATGCTTCATGCTTCCTTCAGTTTTACTGTATTTATAGTGTTTATTGTGGATGCACAAGCAGCATTTGTACCTGTACATTAATCAGAAAAAACTGAAACATAAATTTTGGTCTATTTCCACTTTAGTAATGTGGGTACTTAACGTAAACACTATGAAGACAGCAAAATTGAAGCATCTTTCAAATAAAATGTTTCAACACTAAAACATCATTAAAGAGAGAGAAAACTAAACTGCTTAGAAATGTGCCATTTATCCTGTTTGGAATGTGGTTGCAATAAAAAGTACCCTATTTTTTTAAAGAGAGTTTCTAAATCAGTGAGGTAAACAGAACTGACTGCTGGAAATCATGTTCTTCTTTGTAATTCACTGACTTCCGCAGGTTGTTACTTTTTTAGTTCTCTGAATCAGTATGCTTTCACAGGCACCATATGTAGCTTTTGCATCCAGCTGGGTACCGAGGTCATAAATGGTACATAATAAAAAATGATGAAGCCCTTTCCACTGCTGCAGGACAAGACAAAATAAATGCCTCAGCATGATCTAAGTGCTTTCCTTCTGTTAAGCCATACAAAGATCAGACCTTTACAGTAGATACGTAAAGACTGATTTTGTCAAGACATCATTTTTAGTACAAGTTGAAATTATGCATTACTGTTTATATCTTGGAGACCTTTCTGAATATCAAGCTGCTACGAATAAAAAAGTTTATGTGAGGTCGCTAATGTTACAAACCAAAATGTTTGATTGACCTTTGCACAAATATGTGTGTGTGTGTGTGTGTGTGTGTGTGTAGATATATATATATATATATATATATATATATATATATATATATATATATAATATATATATATATATATATATGTGTGTGTGTGTGTGTTTGCGTGTGTATATACACAAAGATATTGGTGGCAGAGACACAAAAAAGTGTAGTTTATTTCAGCAAATGAAAACAAAAATCCCACTTACTTTGCATGGCATTTAAAGAATTTTACGCTGTAGATATAAAACCTTATTTCAGGGTTTATAGTCTATAATTGTATTCTATATATCAGTCTTAGTCTAAGGCAATCTTTCTGGCAACAGGTTATTAAAAAAAAAAAAAAAAGCTGTAGGCCTTACCAGACCTTGCCTTCATCTCCACCAACCAAAATCTTTATAGGAACTTTTGTTGGAGTACATACACAAAAATCCCCTCAGTCTAGTCCATAAATCTTTAGGCAGAACCTCTGTTCTGAACCATGTTAAACCAGCAACTGAGGAACCTACTTCCTCATTTCATTTTGACTGGCAACTCTTATTGTTCACGACTAAGCTGTCAATTAACTTTTCATGAACTAATACAGCAAAAACACAGATTAGTTTTCCCTGGCAACATATTACAACAACCACCCTTCCAACATAAAACCATCAGTTTTGGACTCACAGAAATAGACTTAAGACCTTGGCAATCCATTAATCATACCTGTCAACTGTACAGATTTTCACAGAATGTCCAAATTTTTGCCTCATATTTTTGGTCAATTTCTCTTAAATTGTGTTTTTCTGGCAAATAGCTGGCACATTATTTAGGGTATAAGTCAGAAAATAATGAGAGATATTTGAGTTTCAGATTTTATCCCCTTCAGAAAATTCATGCTAATGTGAAGCCTGTTATTCTGTCAATTTTCTAAGTTTGTAAGAGCAATATTTCAAATATATACCTATTTTTGGGCCTTTGTCCCCCCATTATTGATGGCTTTGTCTGGATTTCTTGCTCTAAAAGGTTGAGAGGTATGATTAGCATTCCTATTTGTTAATCCAGACCTATGGATCACAGTATATTGGAACAGCTGGAGAGCTAAAGCCTAGCAGCATAATTCTATGTTACTATTTTGTTGCTCACTCAACCATTTCACTAATAGTGTAATACGTCACTGAGCTAAACTGCTTAACTAAAAGAAAGTTTTGCAGACAGAGGACTTACTTCAAGACCAAATTCTCACTGTCTCTCTCTCTCTCTCTCTCTCTCTCTCCTACACACACACACACACACACACACACACACACACACACACACACACACACACACACACACACACACACACACACACAGCTGAATACCTACATTGCTTAATTTATTACTGAATTAGCAGATGTGATGCTCCTCATCTTGAATATCTTAGGACAAACTTGTTCTGAAATCTACAGCTGATGCATCTGTATACAGAACAAATGTCTTAGCAAAATCAAATCAGGAGTTACTGACACTGGCTCAGGATGCACAGTTCTTTTTAGCTCATTAAATGCTACAGCTGCATCACATGAATATCGTACCTTAAGACAGTCTTTTCTTTTCGTGACATCAGTAAAAGTAGATGAAATAGCTGGACAATTAGATGCAAATGTTCTGTATTATCCATAGTCCAATTAATACCTTCATCTGTCTTTTAATGGAGGATATAGGCCTGTTTTTATGCCATTTTTTCTAGTTTAGCTCCCTTCTCCGATAAGGTATCCCACCTATTTTAGCTTCCACTCCTGTACTTTTTGTAAATGAGGCTTCCACTCCTCACAGGTGACCATGCCATTCAGGTATGCAGCACTTGGTTATAGCTCCATTTAGGCTAAATGAAAACACTGAGAACTGGCATTACAAATACTGTTTTTTTTCTTTAATGGAAGCAGAATCCATTATTTGCCAATACTCCTTTATTATATATCTAGCATTGTCAGGTATCTGGCCTTATTTTGGCTCTCTAACAACTCAGTAAGTCTGGCCATGGAATAGCTATCAAATATTGAAATGCCAGTCAATTTTGTAATGTCATTACAAAATGTAGTGTTTCCATCAGGTCTAAAGACTACCACTGTTATGCAGCTCTGCTCATTCTATAACTCTTCTATTACTCTTCATTTGATCATTTTTTGAACTTCTTCTCTTATTAATTATGTTTGTGATGCTGCTATACTGTAACGTCTCCAAACTTCAGTTTTTTTTTTCTCTGTGTTACATTCTGTCATTTTATTTATCTGGCATGTCAGAAAGCACTCATATTTTTGAATACAATTCTGTTATTTGCTTCTTTTATACATTTGACAAGAATTCCTCTAGTACTTTAGGTAGAGATTCTTTGTCTTCTCCTGTATGAAGTTCATCTCACAAGATAAAAGTTTCTAGTTCTTTCCATGGCTTTAATGCATTAATGTGATGGATTTGTTTTATCTGTCTCTTTCCTGGCTGTCTAACTAAAGTGTCCTGAATTTTTAGCCTATCAATTGCCTGTAATGGTCCCTGTGACTCAACCAGAAAATTGTTCTCTGTATTGGACACTAATACGTATAACTGGTCTCCTGGGTTAATACTGGACACTAATACGTATAACCGATCCCCTGGGTTAATATTGGACACTAATACTTATAACTGGTCCCCTGGGTTAATATAGGACACTAATATGTGTAACTGGTCCCCTAGGTTAATACTGGACACTAATACATATAACTGGTCTCCTGGGTTAATATTGGACACTGATACGTATAACTGGTCCCCTGGGTTAGTATTGGACACTAACATGTATAACTGGTCCCATGGATTAATCTCTCTAGCTCAAGCATTCTTATTATAGATTTGTTACTGCTTCTCCTGAGTTTTCTGCATTTGCTCCTTTACTGTGGACATCACTAGCTTGGTCTCTTCTGCAAACTAAGATAATATTCTTTGTCATCAAGCTGCAACACTTTATTGAACCTTTCTTCTAAGCCATCAGTCTGTGATTGCTATACCTGTTTAAATTTAAAGCATTAGTATAAGTTCATAACTGATTGTGGCAATTACGCTTGGACTCCAGTAGAAGGCCAGGGCTTAACGAGGTTGTGTCAATTTCAAGTATTTTAAGACTAAGAAGTCTCACTAGATAGACAGCATAAACGAATAATTGTATTATTTGTTTTTAACTGTATAAATATGTATTTAGTAGTAGTAGGAATATAGGTTTACATACTTGTTTTTTACACTCATGTTTTACTTAAATTCACATTCATATTTATATTATATGTGAGTTTTTCAGTTAGACTTTTATTAATCAACAATACAATTGAAATGTTGGATTTTACTGAGCTAAAGTATATAATACCCATCATATGACACCACTATTTGTATAGAAGTTTTTGTTTGTAGTATGAACAATTTACATCAGAGATATGGTATTTTTTTAGAATAATCCTTGAAATGGTTTTACTGTATTTGCTTTAAAGTCAATAGTTTATTCAATAGTATTTAAAAGGGTGGAAAGTTTTTAATATTGATTACTAGAGTGTTAATTGTCAATTGACTCTTTTGCGTTTGATTGGTTGTATTGGATGAAGTAATGGGTTGCTTTGGGTTTTTATTAATGTGCTTGCTTTAAACTGTTTGTCTGAAGACTTAACCTCATTGTGTCTTCATTTTAGTTTCTCTGACCACTAAACTGTTGTTTGGTGTCTTAAGCCTCCGAAGTGACCATTTTTGAGTTTTTTCTGTACCTTATCCTTCAAAAGCGTCTTTACAGACAAAAGTTTTCTAATGCTTTAGCTTTTCCATTGACTTAACGATCCTCTTGAAATTCTCATTTTCTTTGACTTTCTGTTCCTTTTGGACATAAACAGGTTTAAAACTCAGAATTTTCTTAATTAACACACTTTTCATACTTACTGCTCTTTCTTTGGTCTGCTTGTTGTCATTTAAGTGCCCTTCTTTTTCTTTTGTCCTCTCTGCTACTGTACTAACATGTTTGTAGACATCGGTGCAGACATCTGCCTTGTGTTGATTTTTACTTTGGTGTTTTCTGTTAGTTTACCTTCACTTCCAATACCAGCGTCTTTTACTGCATGTGGTTCTGTTAGTTCCATTGCTGGCACAAATTTCTGGTAACACACAGAATATTTTTTGCAGTCTAATCACAACCAGATTGTAGTGCTGTTTGTACCTTCAATACTAGCACTTTTCTCATAATGTCTGTAAGAGTTACTGCCTTGCTCTCCCCCTCCCAATTTTTTACTCTATGGATATATCAAGTTGTTTCCTTACAAGATTCTTATTAGATGTACAACCTACCACATTGTGTCTATGGATGGCCCCCTCCTCCTATTTCTTCCGTATTACCTTAAACTGAGGAAAATCTTTGATCAGTATAAAATAGCAAGCCAAGTAAGAAGTTACTATTGCATAATGCAGTACTTTTCCTGGAACTGTTGGATTTGTACAAGTGTGAGGGACTGTTTCTTTCCAGTACTGTGAATGTAAATTGCTTCAATCTGTTGCTTGTTACTAACATAATTCTTACCTACCATTGGACCTTCGAAAAGGATAATAATGCCTTAACAATCTAGCAGAGCTCAAACATTTCTCCCTTCCAAAAGTATAGCATGCTTTACTAGCCCCACTGTAACACAGCAACATACACTGACTCATAGGTTCACAGGTTCATAGGTGTGTACTAGGCTAATGGCCCTAGAGCCTTTACAAGCCTAGCCAATAGGATTTCCCTGGCATCGTGCCACCCGACCTTAGTTCCTAGCACCTCTGTCGAGTAAAGCCACTGGAGTGATCCCCGGGGTGAATTTTCTATTTCTCATTCACTCATCAAGATTTCTTTTGAAGAGGGCCAATGAGGTGCTCTGCTTGACATGTATGGGAAGTCTATTCCATAGCATGGGCAGTCTCTGGGTTATGAACCTGTCCCTTCAGCATGTTCTGTTGATTGTAGTAATGAGGTTGAGGTCTCTGGAGTGTGTGGTGTGGAGGGATTGGGATTTCTTTACATGTAGCATTTCTAGCAGAGCTGAGTCAGACATGGCTTTGTAAGTCAAGCAGATATCACCTCTATGTAGGTGATATGAGACAGAGAATAGTTGGAGTTTTTTGAGTCTATCCATATAGGACAAATGTTTAAGGCCTAGGATCCACTTTGTGAAGTACTTTTGTGGCATCTCCAGTTGTTGCAGGTGTTTAGTGAGGCACATGCCAAATGGGACATTGTACTCAATGATTGGCCTAATGAGGGAAGAGTAGAGGGAGACAATGACCTTTTTCTTCCTGGATGCAAAATCCTTAGTAATGAGATGTGCCACATAGAAGGACTTTCTGACCACAGTGGCAATGTGGTGGCCAGGAGAGAGGTTGCTGTCAACTTGTGTTCCCAGATCTCTTATAACACCTTCTGTATTCAGTGGACTACCATTAATGTGGTAATTCATGGAAACCAGTTTTTTCCCAAAGGAGATGATGACACATTTTTTGGCATTGAGCTTAAGGCCATGGTTCTGACACCAGTCGTTGGTCTCAGTTTCTGTGGGATGTCAACATCACTTGGGGAGTTAATTATAGCTCCCAACTTGCAATTGTCTGTGAACTTTGTCAGCCAGAGTCCCTTTGTGTTGGCCTGGACTTCTGAGAAGTAGATACCAAACAGGAAAGGATCCAGGACCGAACCCTGTGGGACTCCACTCATGACTGGTCGGCAGTCTGACTTGGAGTCAGCTACTTTTACACTGTGGGTTCTACCTGTGAGCCAGTTTGCAACCCACCTAGTGATATAGGGGTTGATGACTACCTTAGTGAGTTTTTCTATGATTGCTGAGTGGGAAATGGTATCAAAGGCCTTGACCAGATCAAGGTAGGCTGTATGAGCCACCTTGCCTTCATCCACAGCTCTGGTGACTGACTCAAAGAAGTGGACCAGGTTGAGCAGGCATGATCTAAAACAACAAACAAATAGTCTGAAAAGACTAAAAAATGAAAAAAACAACAAGGATTCCACACTGATAAATTTAATATTAAAACCAGTCTTAGCGCCTCGGCCACAACAGCCTTCAATGAGTACAAAAATGTAATGAAAATACACTCCCTTTTATACATAAAACAATCAATCAATCAATCAGACTCATTATTCCATCTAATTAGGTCAAAGTCCTGAAATAAAAGTGAACAACACTAAATAATTATTTAATTTAAATACATCAAAAACATAAGATACAAACACTAAAATATATATATATATATATATATATATATATATATACATATATATATATATATATATATATATATATATATATATATATATATTAAAGTAAACACCTCAAATTAACTTCTTTATTAAGACCCACAGGTGATAATGTGTTAAACTTCAATATAAAAACAGTTTCCTTATAAAGTAAAATATTCTTCAGTAATTTATCATCCCCTTTCTTAACAAAAACTTGTTCCAAAATAGTAGCTTGTAATAAATTAGCATTGCAACTATGTGTCTCCCTAAAGTGCAATGCTACCAGACTTTCTAACACTCCCTGTTAAATAAATTTGTTAGAATCGGACTGTAAAAATCATTGAGTTATTCAAAAACAATGTCAATCAATAACAAACAATAATGCAGGAGAACTCAAGTATCTTAAAGCTCTAATGTACATTAGGAGGCAAAAAACCATACACAAAGTTGTATAGAATTTTGACTGGTTTATTCATACAGTGTTTGCCATTTTATATCATTTACAATCAGCTTTTGCCCACCTCACTGACGTGGTCAGTGACAGGGTCTTTACATCATAGTAACTTAGTAAAAAGTGCTGATATTGTGTTTTTCAAAGAAGTCTTTTTCCCATGAGAATGTTACAGCCTTGCAAACACCTGGTCAGTCACGATGACCTCCTGAGGATGTAGCCAATTCAAGGTTCTCTGATTAGTTCGAATACAATAGATGTATGTCTTCTTTAATGCCTCTCTTTGTCTTCCTCGTTCCCAGCTGCGCACTATCAGAGATAGCACGCACAAGGCCGCTCTCCTGGTGGAGGCAGGAAAGAGGACACACATGTGAACAGATTTATTATTTTCTAACTTTGCAAAATAATCTTTACTTGAAAGACATGAGCCAGGCTGTGTTTGCAAGCTGCCAAGGTCAAATTTCTGATTACACTGCAGCTTGTGCTTCAAGCAATAATATGCAGGTTTATTTCTACTATTATTCTAGTAAGACAGAATTAAATGCGTTACATAAACTTTGTTCTCTATTATGGATTTAAGTACATTTATTCCTAACTAAAGCACACATTTCTCTATATATTTGATCACACAACTTATATATGTTTGAATGTTTAAATACACATCTTCCTAAGCAGCACACATTGTAAATATATTTTTCTAGGCAGCATGTATAGATTTTTCTAACATTCTCCCTCCTGTTAATGCATTTAATGCTATTTGAAACATAAACAGTATTATTTCATTTCTTAGCCTTTTCCTTTTAAGGACTCTCAGCTAAGTAAGTCATTTGTTTTATATTTCAGATAGACTTTCACTTGGTATCAACAAATTCAATTCCATATCTTGGTACATAGTTTCAGTCACTGATACATCAACTAAGTCTTTAACTAATTTTTTTCACACAGGGTATCCCGCAGCAGACACATGCTCCAATTATGAGCAGTACCACACAAACTGCAATCAGAATGTTCAATAGGATGGAACCCCACCCCCCCAAACAGATTCTGGAAAAAGTCCGTCAGTGGGTTTGGGCCTGGTTTAGTCATTGCTGATACTTGCTGAATTACCTCTAGGTGGTCATTGATTTCATGTTGGTTGTCTGGAATGTACGCACAGCATTTTTCTTCGTGTACCACCTCTTGCCGCTAGGGTGAAGTAAAGAGCCATTCGATTTTGTAGCACAACAGTTTTTATTGCATTCAGTTCATTAGTCACCAATTCTAGGGTGGAAAAGTTGCATTGCTCATGACTTTTGACAGCTTCCTCAGCTCCCAGATCGATTTGACTGCTCCATAGGCTGGTGGCATTCCTGCCCTGGATATAACACTGTTGCCCAAGTTTATATGAGTCAATTTACTTTTGTCTTTTACTGAATTATGGCCTTTTCAACCAGCTTCGATTTTACCAACTGGATTCACAGGGTTTTTTTTCACTGGACCTTCAGATTTTCGAGCTGTTTTCCTTACGCGTTTATTTTACCCAAAGGTAATTTTGCAGTATGTCTTATTGCTGAAACCAGATAACCCAAAAAACAACTGACGGACCAATTCTCAGGTAACCATTTATATGCCTTTTTCCCACAAATAAAATCATTACTTTGGTACTGATACGTGTTATCCCTGCATGAAACATTTTTCTATTCTTAATAGACAATTGCTTAGTTAAGACTGGATTGTCACATACTGCATTTAATGTAGTTTTCATGGAACTCAGATATGAATCATGGTTAGTATTACAAACAGTACCCCCACTTTTGACTTTAATGTAACATTTATAAGACATTGTTATATTACCATTACTCCAGCCCACCTGGAGGGTATTACTCTTGTAGAGACATACAACTCCTTTTTGTGTGAACAGGTATAAATAAAGCAATTTTGTCCTGTGATCTCACAGTTTCTGTATAAAAAAAACTTTCCAAAGTCTTATTTTATCCCCAGAGGGACAGAGGACGTTAAAGTCTATTATATTTTGTTGGTATAGCTGTACAAACTCAGCAATTTGAAATGTGCATAGTTTCTGTATACACTTGCTTCATGGCCAGGTACGTGTTAAAATTTGGATGCCAGTCTATAAACAGTTCATCACGTCTTCTCACTTTCACTTGTGTGGTTGAGTGCAGGGAAAAACCACAATAAGAGAAAAATTGTCACACTTATAGTTAACAAATACATAGTTAAAATAATTATGCAATAGTTCTTGGGTTGCTCTGCTTTTTTGTCTTCTTTACTCTTGGCCATTTTGCCCTTGTGTATCAGTCACAAAGTTATATTCAGCTGAAAGTTCTTTTGTCTGAAAAAGAGTTAAACTGCAAAACAGATTTATTCATAACAGTTTCTTTATTTAATTAGCTAGTGAACTGTCAGCCTCCAGCCCTGCAGGCATGAGAGCTTTTACTGAGGCACATAATATGCCCTTCCAAATACTACTTTAAAGGGATCAAACCCTTTACATTTGTTACTATTTTCATGCTCAGCAATGCTAGAGGTAAACAGCAAATCCAATTCTTCTGAGTCTTACTCATCAACTTTCTTAACTTGTTTTTTTTTTTTTTAAAATCCCATTGCCTCTCCACCAGTCCTGCTGACTGTGGGTGGTAAGCACAGTGATTCCTTAAGGAAAAGCTTCTACCCATTTTGAAAACATATCTATGATCACTAAACAGTATTTCTTTCCTTCACATTTATTCAACTCTATGAAGTCCATACAAATAGTATGGAATGGATATGGTGGTGTAGGGAAACTCCTTGCTTGTTTTAAATGCTCCTTGTGCATGGTGCTTGTTACAAGTATGACAAGCTGCACAAAATTTTATTGTATAATTTATGTATCCATATGTTTGGAATATTTTATTTACTAACTGTACCATCCCCCCTGTTGAGACATGGCTCTGCCCATGGCTCAACAAAGCTGCATCTCTAAATAAATTAGACGGTAATATTGTTTTTTCCTTTGGAAATGTACAGTCCATTCTAAAAATTGCACCTTGTTTTACCCAGTTTTATTTTTCTGCTGTTGTAGTAAGCATTTGCATTGTTTTAACATGTCTAAATGTAAAATCTCAAAGGGCTGTAATTTTTCATTAAAAAAAAGTTCCTGAGTCTGAGGCTGCTTGCTTTGCAGCTGCATCAGCTCGTGCATTACCTTTTGAAATCTTATCCTGTTGTTTTGTATGAGCTACACATTTACAAATAGCTACTTTGGTAGGCAACTGAATAGATTCTAATAGCTCCAAAATAAATTGCGCATGATTAATAGGTTTTTCACTGGATGTAATCATCCCTCTATTTTCTTTATTATTGTGCAAACACATGCACTGTAGAAAAGCATATATATATATATATATATATATATATATATATATATATATATATATATATATATATATATATATATACATATATATATATATATATATATATATATATATATATATATATATTAAAGTAAACACCTCAAATTAACTTCTTTATTAAGACCCACAGGTGATAATGTGTTAAACTTCAATATAAAAACAGTTTCCTTATAAAGTAAAATATTCTTCAGTAATTTATCATCCCCTTTCTTAACAAAAACTTGTTCCAAAATAGTAGCTTGTAATAAATTAGCATTGCAACTATGTGTCTCCCTAAAGTGCAATGCTACCAGATTTTCTAACACTCCCCTTTTGATATCACAAACATGTTCCTGCAACCTAACTTTAAATTTTCTTTTTGTTTCTGCAATATAGAAAAGGTTGCATGGACACCTAAGACAGTAAATTACACCCAAAGTATAACATGAAAAACAATTCCGTGGTCTAAATATTATACCATTTTATTCTAGAGAAATATAATTTAATATAACAACATATACTACAAGAATAACATGGTATAGTCCCATATTTAGACAATGAAAGGCCTAATTTAATAGTCAGATTAACATAATATGCCTTAACTAACTTGTCCCCTAAATTCTGTCCTCTTTTATAAGCAACCTGAGGAACATCGGGAACAAGTTTACTTAACAATTCATCTTGTAATAAAAATTTCCAATAATATTTAATAGACTCCCAAATTTTGTCACTTAATAAATTAAAAGTAGTGACAAAATAAATATTTTGTAGTTGTTCATTGTCCCTCTGGTCTTTTAATTGTCTTACTAGATATTATAATCTTAGAATTATTTTTCCTATTGTCATTGTTATTATTAATAAGATATTTATTGTTAACTTCATAATTCATATTAGCTTTTAACAATTTTTCAATTGATTCACTAATCAACTCAGTATTATAACCTCTTTGTAGAAACATATTAATTGATTTATTAATCTGTTTCTCTAGATCAAAACCATTATTACATAATCTTGATAATCTAACAATTTCCCCATAAGGTAACAATTTCAGCGTATGAGGCAGATGGCAACTGGTACCAAACAAAAATTGATTGCCATCTACGAACTTTCGATGTACAGTAGTAGAAATAAGTCTGTCTTGCCCCCCTGACAAACAAATATCTAAAAAAATTACTTTGGTTCCAAACTGCAGACCATTAAATTTAATATTGTACTTATTATTATTAATATCTGAAACAAAAGTAGATAATGAGTCTAAACCCCCTTTACATAAAAAAAAAGCAGGCATGATCGACCCTTCACAAAACCAAACTGTGTGGGATCCAGAGTTTGGAGATTCCCTATATCCTTGCTTATTAGGTCCAAGATGATGCATTCCATAGCTTTACATATCAGACTCATCAGGCTAATGAGGAGATAGTTCCCAGGGTCTGTAGTCGCTCCTCCTTTGTGGAGAGGGATGACTGTAGCAGTGCACCATTCAGTAGGGACAAAGCCTGAGGTGAGGCTATGGTTGAACAGGGCACACAGGTGAGGTGCCAGTTCACTCTGTAGTTCATGTAGAACAGAGCCATGGATATTGTCAGGTCCCATAGAAGCTGTATTCTTGGCCTTGGACAGTGATGTTTTAACCTGTGCAGCAGTAATACTGGGTGCCTGGCAATCTACTGGGATTGTGACTGGTCCTTTGGCGGGGAGGGGTAAAGTTGGCACTGAATCTGTTGGCCAGTGTATTGGCAATATCAGTTGGCTCAGTATAGGCGGTACCATTATGCAGTAGCTTAGAGCAAATCTGGGTATTGCTGTGGAGATTGTTTACATAACTAGAGAAGGCTTTGTGGTTGTCTTTACTATCTGTTGCAATTCTGTTTAGATAGCTAGCTTTAGAGGATTTGATGAGGGATCTCAACTTTTTGTTGAGGGTGATAAGGGAGTTTTTCCAGTCTTGGGACTTCACCTTATTCTGCATCAGTTTCCTCATCTATTGTGGAGTTTGTTTATGACAGAGGACCACCAGATTGGCTTCCTTTTTTTGGAGGAGAGCGTCTTGGTTCTATTGGCTATAGCAAGATCCATGCATTTGTGTACGTGTTCATACAGTGCATTGGTGTATGATTCGGCAGTTATGTAGCTATTCTCCATTTGCATGGGTGCCGTGAAGTTAGCCACCTCTGTTTTTAGGAGCCCAAAGTTAGTCATTTATTTTAATTGCTTATTTACTGCATTCCATAGGAACAATATCATTTGCAACATGCATCTCAGTTTCCACTTTTTACTAGTAGCATTAATTTACAATAGTGAAATAGAGTCTGGATTAAGTGGCCTGCTGTCTCCACTACTTAAGGAAGTTAACCAATTACTTACTACTTTTTGTTTCCCAGAATATTATATACTTTCTATTGTAAAGTCAGACTCAGAAGCAGACAATTCAATTTTAAGCCATGGGTTATTAGCTAATAAGCATTCTGATGAAGTTGCTAACTTGTCCGTGTTTTTGGGATGACTTTCCGAAGCCCATTTTCTCAAATTACTAAACAGTGCTCCTTTAAGTTTATCCACTGTCATGCAGGAAAAACAATAAGATTTACTTTATTTGTGAAATGAGGTAGAATGCTGCCTCACATGGACCTTTCCCATGGTTACCTGGGAGCAGTATGTGGGAAGCCACTTGCTCATTCACCTTAAACTACAGGATGAACTAGATAACAGTTCACAACCTTAATCCTCTGCTCTAGGTGCCATAACAGCACGCGTTTGAGAGGAAGCCAGAACTCTCACAGAAACCTCATACACACAGACAGGAGGGAAAAAAATCTACACATTCAGTGATCATAAGCCAGGATAGTACAGATACACTGGAACAACGTTTCAGAGATGTTTCCATTAAGCCACCATAATGCTTGGAAGAAGGTGGTGGGCAAGCATGGTTGGATTATAATCAACTCTTTTGGAAGCAAGGCATCATAAGATTTGGCTGCCACTACTGGTAGTTTGAGCTCAGACAAATCTGATCAAAGAAGTAGAGAACAGTTGATAACCTATGGCAGGCCTTTAGTACTTCCAAATGCAGCCATCCTTTTGTCTGCTCATATGTACTCATAATGCAGGGGACAGTAACAAACTTCAAGGTGCTTTAATAAGGAGGTGGCCAGATGCTAAACCAGTAGTCAGTAGGAATACATGATGTAAGCAAGCTGAGGGATTTTGGACACCAGTAAGGGAAAAGGAGGAGTTTCTTTCATAGACGAAGAGAATATGGCACAGGTCATTTATAAGGGAAAGGATGGACTACTCAAAATAATGCTTAGATAGAAAGAGTTGTACTGTTTCTTGTGGGATTACCCTGATGTTTATAATGCAGCTTTAAAAGTGTTAGATTTCAGATTCAGTTTGTCATTATATATAGATTTAATGGTTTCAAAGGATAAATGGTACAAATCTAGGTCAGTTAATGAGAAGGTAGTGGCTGTTGTTAGAGAAAGAGGTTTTGATCAGTAAAGAAGCAGGGAAATTTGAGGTCTCCACTTTAGGATCTTCATGGTCGTCATAGTGTGTTTCACCTTGAAAAAGAAACTGAGCTAGTGCAACCTTATCTATTATCTGTTTCAGCCAGCTGAGGAGAATTGAATGACAGCATAACAAAGCAGGCAAGCAGAGTTTACTGTGGATCCTTTTAGGGTGCCGTAAAGATAATATGAGCAGTGAAGCATATGTAAAAGGCAAAGACAGATACAGAGACACCATTTTTCTGTGACCTGTGTGTAGGCAGAATCAGTGCCTATTGGACATGAAGTTAGAAGGGAAGTATTTCTATGATAAGAATAAGTCCATGGGTTGTGTGGTGGCTTACACAATGTTTGAAAATTTCAACAATGTCCAACACTGGATTTATGAATCCAGTGGTGAAGATAGAAAACACTGCTTTGACTGAATAATTTTGTAATAACTGGAGTGAGGGATGGATAAAATAAAACTAGTCAGAGCATAGATGTTTTTTCAACAGTTCTGTCTCGCCATAACTGGGAGTGCATTTGGCATCTGAGAAGTTTGAGGAGCCCACATAAAACATTTGTTTTTTAAGTCTAGACTTAGATTTACCTTTGCAGTCCTTCAGTTTGCTGGAAAGCAAGTCAGAATATTAAAGAGTAATGACAGAATGCCTGAAATGGAAAAAAAGGCATGTAATATGATATCATGTCAGTCTTAGAATTACTCAAATATGCATGTAGTGTCATATCACCTAGCATAGTTTTTACTTGGGCACTATCAAATTTAATCAAAACAGCTGAAAAAAATACCTTAAGGTAATGATTACTAGACAGATGGGGAAGAATTTAGAGATGGGGGATTCCAATATTATAACAGATTGCCCTTTTGGCTGGATGATTTATGTGCCCAATGTTGACACAGAGCTGTTGTACTGGGATCAGTAGGCATGAAGGGGTCACTTGCAAGGCTGACAGTTTGCCACCCCATAGACTAAGGTGAAGATAGGGAGTGAGGTCTGCAAAAATATTACCTCGGGGGGGGGGGGGGGTTGTGCCAATCTCTGCTGCCAGAGTAGCATAGGCGGATGAGTTGTCAAATAAAAGTATCATGTTCCAAGATGAAGCTCTGAATATTGTTTTTCCACTGAACAAAAGATGCAGACGTTACTAAAAAAGTTAATGTTAGAGAGCCTGAAGCTTAATCTCTCCTTTGCTATAAGTTTCAATCCAGGGAACAGCAATAAGATGGTTGTCAGCCTTTCTCAATTGTAGTTGAACAGGTTTCGGAATTTGGTACCAGAAGTGGAATGGTTGCTAAAGTAAATTCCTCAGGAGGTATGGGAAACTGAAGGAGGGATGCAGGACTGCTGTTAATTGAATCATGAGCCACTATCACCACAAAAGAATACAGGTGAATGAGTAAGGCTTTTAATTGCTCATCTGCAGGTTGGCAGGGCAATAAACAAAGCAGTTGGTGGACCTGGTGCTGAAGTCCTTGGTGCACAGAGGTGAAGTTGTCAGAATTATTCAGGTGCACTTGACAGCCTTGAGTTTTGCTTTTCATTACAAAGTGTTGATGGTTTTCATGAAGCATTGGGAAGTGGTGAGGATGTCAAAGAGATGGATAAACTCACAGATGGAAAACCAGGGCAACTGCTAGCCAAAGTGCCGCACCACTTGCTGCATCAAGGGAGACAGTCAGACCTTAATTTGGGAGGAACACCGTTACTGTGCAGTTAAAAGGGTGGAAATAGTGTGGCTAAGGGCACCAGTTTGCAAAACATTATAATCTGTTTTAGCATGTTTGATATTTATGACAAAGAGTTAGTTCTTTGCATAGTAATATATGTCATGAAATTTGTAAAATAAAAATAAAGGAAGGGTATAAGAATATGTAAATTAAAGTATGTATAAGATAGCTGAATCAAGTTAGAAATTCTTCCATTCTTGTTAATTTGTCCTGACAAAAAATATGGTTGAAAATGCAGCAAACTGTGGTAGTGTGTTTTTCATGGGTAAGCTTTGGATAAAAAGATATTAGAAACAGACTACATTTGTCCTTGCTCATCTCCTCTGCTCTGATTCTGAAAAATGACAGAAAGCACAGGCGTGGGACAAGTGGTCAGATCTCAAAGTGGCTGGCATAGGGGTCAATCAGACACACAAAGGTATAGAATCCAGGAAAGTAGGGGTAATCAGCTGAAAGAGGAAATATAAGTAGGTGCAGGAATAATTCAGATTTCTTTTACCTTGGCTATGATAAACACAGCAGACTCCACTCACCTTCCCAATGGGTGCAGAGTTTAAGGTAGTTAAGTTAGAAAAAGAAGAAGACCACTTCCTCTTGTGTCCTGGAACAGGGTGAGGTTTTCGCCACTGTATAAGGATGTAGGGTGTTGAAGCTGACCCTCCTCTGACAGGCTGATGCCAAATAAGATGAATGAGGGACATGTGGTGATAGGTAGCAGATATTGTATGATCTCATAAGCTTTCTCATACTGGCTGAACTTCCTTGATGGGACTGAGGTAAAGTTTGGTGCTGTGGCTTTCCCTAAATTATGGTTGGTGGCTGGTGGTTTTATTTGGTGATGGCTGCAAGATAAAATACATCCTTTGGGCTGAATGACCCAACCCTACAAGCTGAGGATTGGGATATACTCCTCTGGGATGCTATTTTCATTGCAGGAAAAGCCATGCTCCCTGCCAGTAAGTGAACACTTCATTGGGAAAAGTAGAAATAGTTAAAATGATATTAGCTATGCTCCTCTAACAATAAATTGAGGTGGGTTTGGGCACTATTGGGCAAGTCCAAAGTGATAAAGCTGGGGCTGATCAGAAGAGTTTTAAATTATGCAGTTTATGGATTGCAACTAGTATGGCAAGGGGCTTCATTTCACTGTCTTGCAGGAAACTGTCAACTGTTTTTAATGTCCAAAATGAACCTATATTGGATGGGAGAAAGGAAATTCACCCCGAGGATCATGTCAGTCGACCTGCTGACAGGGGTCCAGGGAAGTAAATAGTGTGGGAAGAAATAGCCAGGGAATTGTTATGGCTAGGCTTGTATAGGTCCTAGGGCTGATAGCCTAGTACCAACCTATGAACCAACCTATGAACCTATGAACCAAATATTTTAAGTTTATATTACCATTACAAGAAACCTGAGTAAAGGTATGATTAGAGATCATGAAATTAGTTTTGTTTCTGTCTTTGCTGCTTGTCTAGATTGCTCTTCTCAGCACCTGCAATTTACTCAGTGTTGCCTCTTTTTGCAGTTCATATGGAGTTACATGTATTTGTATCATATTTAAGTACACCTGAAAATTCTTGTTTACTAGCTCCGTTACTCCCTCTACTACTACTACTACTACTACTACTACTACTACTACTACTACTACTACTACTACTACTACTACTACTACTACTACTACTACTACTACTACTACTACTACTACTACTACTACTACTACTACTACTACTACTACTACTGCTACTACTACTACTACTACTACTACTACTACTACTACTGCTACTACTACTACTGCTACTACTACTACTACTGCTACTGCTACTACTACTACTACTACTAGTACTACTACTACTACTACTACTACTACTACTACTACTACTACTACTACTACTACTACTACTACTACTACTATTGGAATTACCTGATTCCTTTATCCCATTTTACTACTCAAATATCCTGGTATTTTATGATTTCTCACTAGTAGCCCCCTAACCAACCAAAAACACAATTAAAAATAAAAGTCTTTGTGATCAGCTTTATTCCAAAACCAAATATATGTTAAAACAAATTCACACATCAACAATTTGCCAACTTTAGTATTGTGGTTGAATATGCTCACCTCCATACTCATTACCTGCACCAGCCAGGCAGTGTGCCAGACTGCCCAACAACCAATGCAATAGCAATGTCCTAACACTCAAAATCCCCTCTCATATTTCCTTAACCAGCATAAAATCACTCAATATATTTACTAAGGAAGTACTAATATAAGAAGGGGGGGGGCTTCTTCCCTATTTAATGAACCAACCCTTCTTCCTCCCACCAGACTGCCCCTGCTGCCTGCCCCCCCTTTTCCAGCCAAAACTAAGTTCTCAAAATATCTTGCAAAAATAATGACAATGGAATATTGAACAGATCTATGCCTGTGTCACTGAAATGTACCCCATCACCATGACAGCACACTGGGTCCCTATCTGCAAAATCCCAATGCTCAAGAAAAGCAAAACCTAACACCACATTTGCCTGTGCCAACCTTCTTCTTCGAGTCTCCAATGCCTTCATCTTAACGGCTACCGGCCACACAAATCTGGAAACTATTGCCGACCAAATCACCATAACTCATGGAAATCTAAGGCATACCAAAATGAAATCCTTCATAACGGAAGAAAGTAGCTCCTGTTTAGTATTACCCCAGCATCATTCCCTTAAAATGAGTCCTGCTAACACAAGGATAGCCTTGCTCACTGCTTCCCTCCCCCAAAGCTACCAACAACTGACACCATTTCACAAGTCTAAGACTATTCCACTTCACTTCCCACCAGAAAGGATTGAAACCCAAATTTTTGCCTCCAGGTCTGACCTCCACTTTTTGAGCTGTCCAATATACAATGCAATACACAAAGGAGTGACATGGCACAAATATTTACTTCTTCCCTGAAAGAAAAAACAAAATTAACATCAGCATATACAATATAACCCCCTCTCATATCTAATGTACTCCAAAAATGCTCTAGAACATCACCTACCAGCCTTTTTTATTGCTTTCCCTGAACTGCACTCATCTGCCTGGTCTGAAGCTTGACCCATCCTGAATGAATGTGTGGCGTAATTGCCTGCCTTTATGCCCTGCATTTCCAGAGCTCTCCTAAATCAAGTAGCAAATGCCCTGGCCTGTACCTGATTACCCCACCTATCATGAAAAACCAATCTGACTAACTCCTTGCAGAAAACATCTCACCATGCTGACCTCCAGGCCACTGGGCATAGCAAACGCTACCCACTTCTAGGTAGCACACCTTGCCCACCTGCACCCACTTAATCCATATTTAACCTCCTTATCCATAGTAGCACTCCTGAGGGTGTAATTCTAACATCTTCCCATCTCAGTTCTCCTAATATTTCACAAACCCTAAATTCCCCCGCATACATAAAGACTGACAGCATAACCCACCACACATATTCAAAATATAAACTAGCAACCATATGTAAGCCTTTTAATAACCAAGCAACACATGTTTGCCCAACTGCAGTCTACTATCAGCCTTATTGGCCCTTTCTATCCCTACCCTTTCAACATCCTCAAAATGAATAAATATATCTATTCTTAACATACCTAAGTTCTGCCAATTCAGCCACTGAACTTAAGGCCACTAATTGTAACATCACAGTCCTGGCAGCATCACCTCTCTTCCACGTGCAAACCAAATTCCTGACCACTAGTCACAAGACTATCTCTTCTCAACTCTACATAGTTTATTGCAAAATTCTTAAATGCCATAGTACGTTTATAGATAATTACTGGGTTAGAATTCCTTGTTGGCCATTTTAAGCCTAGCCAATTTCCTTCAAAGGTGAGAATCAAACGTTATACCTTTGGTCTCTGAGGTAAGCACCTTAACCATTAAGTCAACTCCCCATACTCTACTGTGTCATACTCAGTTTGTGGTGGAACGGGTTGAAAGTTATGATGAGGCTGGGGATGGGAAGATTGTAATGGCAAAATGTTCCATGCTAATTGATTTTGTCAATGTATAAATATTGCTCTTGGAGAGATTTTGGACCCACTGAAACTGTTCTCGATGGATGAGTGAGAGGACATGCAGCTTTTCTATGTGCAAGGAGATATAAATGTGCTTTATAAAGTTCCATCTTAAAACTGGTTTATGGAGGGAAGCAAGACAAAAGAATTAAAACTATTTGAAGATGATGGGAAAACTTATTTTATCAGTTGTGGTCAGACATGGAATATGCAAGGTTTGAGATGTCCCCAAAATATGTCCTAACAGAAGACAGCAAATATAAGTTCTGTGCAAGTTGTGTTCGCCGGGCTGAAATATGACAGAATTCAATCTCATAAGCATGCCATGGACCATAATTGCTGTGCTAACCAATTCACCACTCCTAACCAATCTCTCATACTGTATACTGTTTTGGGTACAACTGTATGACTTACTTGACCTCCTGCTGCCAACTTTAAATAGTAGATACTCTAAATACCTCAAATGGAGGGGCCTCAAAGGGACCCAGTATCCTGTCAGTTGCCAGCTCTTTATCCAGCAATGTCAGTACAACTTCTTCTTTTCCTTTAACTGACAGTGGTGCTGCAAAAGAGATAGACTGTTAACCAAAACATTAAATTCACCAGGAATGTACTTCACTGAAAAGGAAAGGCTAATACTCAAACAATGTAAAACAGTTGTTGTCAGCAATCCTTTGCCAACGTGATCACACTGTTTTGCTTGCCAATATCTGCACCACTGCCAGGTTATCTGAATGAAACACCACCCTCTTGTTTCGAGAAATCTGTTTGCCACACCACCACTCCCACCCAAATAGGTATCAAATCCAAGAAGATAGTATTTGTCCTCCACTTTGGCCATTCCACCGTCAATTTCTCAACAAACCATCTACCTCCAAAGTACGAAGGCACCCACGCTCTTTGCTAGAAAAGGCACTCCATTGAGCCATTGAGGAAACTCCAAACAAATGGGCATGTTCTCTTTAAATTGCTTGCTCACTCTCTGTCAATGATGCTTCTGCTTCATCCCTATCAACACGTTAGCCAACAACTTTGTAAAGGTTCTACCAGGACCAACAGCTGGCATGCAAAGTTCAACAATGCTAAAACTCCATGACTTCCTTAACTCAAACCTTATCCATCCTAAACAAACCCTCAGTCTTACTTGCCAGTTTAGCTACCTTTCCAGGAGGCATTCCAAACACTTCAGTTTTTGCATCAACCTCCAGACCCCAAAACAAGAACTTTGGATGGACCCTCCTGTTTGGTCCTGCTAAAAGTACCTCTAGTTCTACACACAGTTCCTCAGACAAATTCATGCCTACCTTCACTATACCTTACCTTCACCTACAAATAAAAGGTCATCCAAATAATAAATTGCTCAGGTGGACTTATCCCTCCCTTAACAAAGCCAATGCATATCAGTACTAAATTTCTCAAATGTTGCACATGCTACTGTGCAGCTCATGGGCATTGCCTTATCAAAATAAAGCTTTCTTGTTAGACTTATTCCCAAAATTGACCAGTCCTGCTCCTCTTATTGGCAGCAACCAGAATGCTGACTTAATATCCAACTTTGCTAACCAGGGATCACTGGATGACCTAATCACCTCAACTTCTTCATCTAAGGATGCATACTTAACCTTGGCATCATCCCTGCCAGTGTGCACATTCACAGAATCATCCACAGGAAATGACAAATGGTGTATGATACTGTACTTCCTTTGAGACTTTCTGGGAAATTAACCCAGTGCAGATACTCTAAATACCTTAAATGGAGGGGCCTCAAAGGGACCTAATATCCTCTCAGTTGCCAGCTCTTTATCCAACAATGTCAGTACCACCCCTTCTTTTCCTTTAACTGATTTTAAATTATCACATTTTTTTCTTAAATCACTAACCCTAGATTTAACTGAAAAAACATACCTAACCCCCATTCACCAACTCCTGACCCACAAACTTTTGTGGGTACACCCTCCAGGAGCACCTTCAAACTCTCCATATCAATAGGAGAATGACCTGGCCATTCAGCTGACATGAGCTCAAAAGAGCATAGCTGGCCTGCCATTCTGTGGAATCCCTCTACCACTTCCTCTGACTACTCTACCATTTCCCAACCTAACTTTCTCATCCACCCCTAACCCCACTCTATCCTTCTTCCAGAACTTGACAGCAGGATGGTGACCCCCACACTTTGTAAATATGTGCATGAATGTACAATTTGGCTAAGTACACCTTTCTACATTAAAGGTCCAATAAGTTTTATCTTTGCCTGCACAACTTTCTGCCACCTCCTTAGCTGAATCCCCTACTCTGTATAGCATAGTTCCCATTCAGGTATCTTGATGCCTGTTCTCTCACAGGTCTGTATCATTTGATCAAAAAACTTATTTGTCGAATAATTATTCATCAACCACAAATTGTTGCAACCTCTCTTCATCAAACAGCTGTTTCATCAAACTATTTCATAGGGAAAAGCAACGGTTGGCCATCATCGAGAATTTGCCCTTTTCTCCACTGTAGTGCATTCTCAGTGTTGGTATATTTAGTTTGGGGGATGTGGGGAGCACAGCCCCTTTTTGGAAAGGTTTTACAGTTTCAGAGTTTGGTGATGGGCAGTAAGTTGGACAGATGTTTCTTTCTCTGTGAAAAAGTTCAATGAAACAGCAGTTCAATGAAGAGAGGTTTTGAATAGTTGGTATTGACGAATAGGTATTCAAGAAATACATTTTCTGCTGAATGGATATAGACCCATTCTCCCACAGGAAGGACTTGTCAACAGGTTTAACCTTGTGGAAATGCTGTTCCTAATGAAACCATGTGTTTCTCCCACACAACCCCTGAGCATCCTAATCGTTAAAAAATAAAAAAGCCATGGCAACACTTGTCGTGGCTCTTTCCCCAAAATGACAGCCACCAAATACATAAAAACTACCATCTTGTTATCCTGCATCCTTGATCAGTACTTGCTTACTCCCTTTTTTCTCAAAGAAGCCACTGCTGCTCTAACATTTCTAACTCCTGGAACCTCTCCTTCAGCGACTTTTTGCTCTCTCCATCAGCCTCAATAAGATTAAAAATGTCAAAAAATGACAGCCACCAAATCTTCTCCTTCACCACCTGTGGAATATGATCTGTGACAAATAATGCAGTATTAGCCACTTCCCTATACCGGTACCTTTGTGATTGAACCCACCTCTTATCTCCACTACCTGTAATAATTTGCCTGGTGCCACCACCTCAGGCAAAAGGGGAAAATGTCTTTCCCCTAATAAATTACCCTGCTCAATTTTCTCTCTGACTGTTCTTGCAAAACTATCTGGTCTGACTCCACCCCTTCAACCTGACCTTCCAACCCCAGCAAAGTCTGCAACCTAGTCCTATCACCTACACTTAAATCCTGACCCAAATTAAGCAAGTCATCATCTGACAACAAATCAGCTCCTAACCCCTTCCCTCTAATGAAAATCATCCATATTACCTGCTATAGGCTGCTGCTTCATCAGAGCTGAAACACAATGTCTTGCCACCTTTCTAGTTCCCCTGACATTAGGTCCTGAGGCCTCTGTCACTGGCTGGACTACTGGACTTCTCCTTTTTCATCTATCTCTTGATGTTTAAGCCTGGACAGCTTTGTACAATGTCTGCTCTTGATTATCCCCCTCTGAAACAATTCTTGCCTGAGAGACTATCTCCTGACATTTCTGAGCTATATTCTGTACCTGTGACATTCTGGAATATAAGAAAGAAAACAATGAACATACAATCATTATAATAATTCTCCTTAACTACCACATTGACAAATTCCCCTACCCCCTTATAGTTGGAGTCACACTATGAACAAGGTTAAAACCAAACCCTGTATCTTGCATCTTGTGAAGTAAACATCACAAGCATTATGACAATGCCCCAAAAGGTTAGCAGCCTGAAATACACCCCCATCCATCAGAATGCTCAGTCATCACTATACTAATGCATGTGAGCACCTAAGCAACCACTGTGCCCCACCATTTCCCCCTGACATTTGCTTCTGCACTGGCTTTAAACCCAATGCTTCTTTCAACAGGTTGTGCCTGTGATGACAGGAAGTGCTAGCAGTCACACAAAGAGAAATAGGGCAGTGGATATATGATTTGTGCCAGCTGAAAATTTATAAATAATTATATGACATTTATAACCACACTCCGGAAGGTTGTGCCAAGAGCAAATGCCAACTATACAATTCAAGCAAAGTAGGGGGCTAGTAAAAAATGTCAAACATGCAGAACCAGCTAAAACTCCTTGCACTTTATTTTAAAAAGCAGCATAAAAATCCGACATTAAAATGAACCAGTTAAACAATAGCTTCCTAATCACTTTTCTTTACTACATCACAATAATACTACAACTTCAAAATACTCAATATAGTAAAAACATATATGTCTCTTGGAATAAACTTAAAATTGTCATGTATGCCGAGTGTCATAAAAGCAAGCAAAACATAGACTTCAGACTGAAAAACATCAGAGTGAGATTATGCCAGTTTATGAGCTTAGTATGGCAGAAATTAGAATAAAGCATTCTAAACCTTATACATAAAAGAACCATAAAATATTCATACTTTAAAATTTCATACAAAGAAACTTAAAATATTTTAGTATAAAAGCCCAACAATACTAGACTTAATGAAAATAACTACTTAAAAAAAAACTGTTTAATTATAATCTAGCTGATCTTAATTTCAAAACTGGCACCAAGGAAATATTCTCATTCAAACCTGGAGTTTCATTTGCTTGCAAGACAACCTGCCAGTATGTCTCCCTATATTCATTTTTTCTTCCCGACAACCCCCCATAATATTCATTGCTATAGTCTCCAAAACAAAAAATGAAAATCGTGCATGTTTACATATGAGTATACGTATATAAAGCATTACTCAAAGTTTGACTTCTTATATTATAATAATGTTCATAGATTCACTTTTTAATGCCCTTTCAGTTTTTCCCACATAGAATAGCTAAGTAAACCAAACCTATACTACCACAGTTATTATATTCCTTAGCTTTAATCATTGCATCTCTACTCCGAATGTAAATGCAATCAGTATTACTTATGTATACACACTGTGAACATCTTCCACATTTATAGGTGCTTTCTTCTTAATTCAGTGGTGGATGGTGACTTCAAATCAAAAGGGGGCTGCAGGAGACAGCTGAATGGGTGGGGGTCAATGGGAATGGGTGTGGCCAACTAGAAAGGGGAGGAACTATGCTCAAAACCACACAAACATTAATTAAATACGCTGCCCTGAGTGCCAAACCATCATTATAAGAGTCCAATCAAGACAAAATGAAGTGTAGAAGAAAAAAAAATATTTCAATCCATTGGCTGCATGACAGTTTACTTAATATCTGGATGGAAACAAAAAGGATGTGAGGCATGAAAAAATAAATTACTTTTTAAATCAAGTATAAGAAAAACAAGCAGCACTTAACTCAAATCACTTCTCCTTGTACTCCAGTTCTAATTATAATTTATATTCAGCTTTATTAAAGTACCAAGTAACATGCTGAAAGTAGCAATCTCTGTGATACCCTCATTTGTAAAAATGTTTCTTATCCAAAAAAGACCTGCTGCCTGACAACTATCTACTTGTTTCATGGGGAAAACATGATCAAAGTAAAAAATGAAAAGCAAACAAGAAACAAGCTCAACGTATACTGCTTAAAGGATTACTGCACAGGATATGGACCACACATGATAGATTGGCATTCTGTTTAGTTTGCAGGTAAAGCCTGTAATGAGCTTAACATAATCTAATCCTGGCCTTTATTACAAATACTGTCATATGCATTTCAATACCCAAGGCTTATACATTATCTAGTTATGTAAGTATTCTCTGCATGGCAACAACAGAAAGGATTTCAATGTTGGCAATACTGCTTATTAAAACTTACTTGCATCTTACAATATCAGACAAGCTTACCTGATGGTCATTAAAGCACTGCTACTTAAACACAGAGCAAAAGGCACTTTCTGAATAATAAGCATATATCAACAGTATAAAAATGACAGAAACCAGAACATTCTGCAAAATCAATGATAGATGAAAAGCCACTGTAGTACTTGTGTTTACCTTGGATGGGGGGGAATAGTCTGCACATTTACACTGCATAACTGCTCCTTGCCTTGCTTGGACACATCCAGAGTCACTACATGGGGGAGTGGGGTGCAACAAGTTTGTCACAATTTGAAATGTCTCTGGCTGACTGTGATGTCCCTGACACATTTATCATACCTCTCAACCTCAGAGCAAGAAATCTGGACAAAGCCATACATAGAAGTGGGACAAAGGCCCAAAAATAAGGACAATTTTTAAATATTGCTCTTATAAACTTAGAAAGATAATCAAATAGTAGGTCTTGCATTAGTATGAATTTTCTGAAAGGTACGAAATCTGAAACTCAAATGTCTTTCATTATTTTCTAACTTCAGTCTTTAATGATTTGCCATTAATTTGCCAAAAAAAAAAACACAATTTTATGAAAAATGGACCAAAAATGTGATGCAAAAATATAAAATAGCCATACAATACAGCTGGAAACCTGTCAAAGAAGGGGCACTTTTAATATTAGTACTGCTAACTTGAGCAGCTGACAAAATAAAAGAGTCTACATGCATTTCTGAAATAAAAATATTCTATAACTGATTATTACAGTTATTTATTAATTGTAAACCCTCCATGTTTTCTTTCAAAATTGCCATTTTGCAGAGGGATTATTAGGGGAAGAGCAACATTTGAGCCAAAATCGGGGACAGTTGAGAGGTTTGGATATGCCTAATTCTATAAAGCAATTTTATTTGCACGAACCTCTCAACCTGTTAATGCAGGAAATCTGGACAAGGCCAAATATATTGGGGGAACATGCAAACACTACTAAAATTGCTCTTGTATAAACTTAAGACAGTTGATAGAATAACAGGTCTTGCTTTAGCATGCATTTTTCTGAAGGTTATGACGTAAAACTCAATGTCTGTCATTTAGTGACTTCATTCCTAAATGATTTGCCAGAAAACCACACATTTTATAAGGAACAAACCAAAAATAAGAAGCAAATATCTGTTCATTCTGCAAAAATATGGACAGCTGAGAGGTATAGCTCAACCAGGGCTGTCTGAGTTTGCTGCCCTTCCCCTCTCAAAATCATGGTTGATTAGAGTCTCCCCCCTGCAACCATTCCAGTGTCCCATTTCTTGGTTATTTTGCCCCATTTACCATAAACACTGTAATGGGCATACCGCTTTACTTCTGCGATGATTTGGATTTCATTTGAAAGTTTTATTTTGCATTTTTACAGCACAAACCCCAATAGATATCTGCTAAACAAAGCAATGCAGTCTCACAATGAAAACAGACTTAGCTTTAAAACTTCTCTGCCCTTGAAACTCACATGCATTGAAACAGCATTGAAACCCACATTCAAAGAAAATACATTTTGCCAATGGCAGATAAAGATTAACTTTGGGCTGCTTTCAAATCATAGGCCCCTTGAACACGAAACATACACATGCTCTTTGATACACCTTCCCGATTGTATTAAATTGTATTCCTTGTACAATACAGTACAGTTGTTAGAGGGCATTTTAAATTTTTTTGTTTTGAACATTAGTAAACAATAAAACAAAATGCATGCACCAATGACGAAACTACCCAATTCAGAACATTTTCATCATAAAAGTCTACTCAACCTTCTACACCCCACCAGTATCAGTAAATATGCACAATCTCTAAAGTGTAAAAGTCATCTAAATAATTCCACATTAAAGAAATCTGTAACAATGAAGAGGTTGCTGCTAGCAAACAACTTTATATGTCATTGTTCATTCATCTATAAATAAAGTGCCTGTTGCCCTTGAGGAATAAATTGCCTATGTTGTATGCATTAAAAAAATGATAAGCTAGTAATATCGCAATAGGGACTGTATGGCAAACTGATAACAGGTTCATAGTTACTACTCTAGGTATCTTTGCAAAAAAGGACTACAGCATCCACCCACTTTACAGTATCAGCAATGCATCTATCTACTGTGGGAGTAGAACCCACAGCCTTCTGCATCAAAAGCAAGTACACTACCTGTTGTGCTATTAACAATGCAATCAGACTAATAATAAGCAGCACTAAAGTTTTGTTCCCCTGCAGCTCTCAGGTCCTTGTAAAATCTACTCGACACACAGTTGTATCTCTGAACTTTGCAGCACAAGAAATCTTGAAAAAGCCGAAATTTATTGGGGGTGGGGGACAAAAGCCCAAAAACCAGGGACACATTTTAAACATTGCTTGTACAATATTGGAAAGTTGCTAGAATAAAATGCTGTGTTACCACCATACATTTCACTGCCACGTCTTTAACCCAGGGGACCCTGTGCAAAACAGTCAGAGAAACATACCACTGTGCCAAATCAGCTGTTTTGTGAAAGACAGGAAGACAAACTTAAATGGTTACCATTTAGTGAATTCAGTTCTCACCATAGCTGTCGACCTCTTGGCAAAAAACACCTGAACAAAGCCAATAATGGGGGAATACAGCCCCCAAACATATTCAGTGAATTCAGTTCTCACCATAGCTCTCAACCTCTTAGCAAAAAACATGTGGACAAAGCCAGTAATGGGGGGAATACAGCCCCCAAACATTCAATGAATTCAGTTCTCACCATAGATAGCTCTCAACCTTAGCACAAAATATGTGGACAAAGCCAATAATGGGGGAATACAGTCCCAAAAAAAGGGACAAATTTCAAATATCCATGTTATAAACTTAGACATCTGCTAGAATAAACAGTTTTGTGTTACCATGTACTTCCTGAAGAATATGAAGTCTGAAATTCAAACGCCTGTTATTTTTAAACATTTAACCAGGAAACTAGTCTGATTTGGAACAAAAGACAATTTTCAGCAGAGCAGGGAGAAACTCCAGACAGAAGGCACCCCAGCCAAGAATCAAACCAGAGAACCTGTAGCTGTTAGGTAGCAAAGCTACCAGTGCACCACTGCACTACAGACTTTGCAAGCTAAGGAAAAATGTAGATACAGAAACCACAGATTTTATGAGGAACGGAACAAATATGAGGCAAAAATTTGCAAATTTTTTTAGAAATGGTGGTGGATAGGGAATTCAAGTCCTTGCCACCTGCATCCAAGGTACAGGGCTCAAGCCTGAGTATCACTACCCACCACAATGTGTTCTCTCTAGCCACCAGTATATAGCAAATGGGGCATTTCACACACACACACACACACACACACACACACACACACACACACACACACACACACACACACACCAGTCTTCACCTACCTGTTTCATGCATAGAACATATCTGCAGCCAGTGACCAACCAACAGAACATGTCCAAAGCCACATAATCCATTCATCCAACAGAATCCATCTGCATGATGCCCATCCAGCCAGTGAAGCCACATAATCCATCCAGCCAGCAGTGACCAACAGAATCCATCTGCATGACACCTGTGCAGTGAAATTCCTGAGAGAGCTCTCAGCTCACTCCTCATTGGCCCTGAGCTCTCAGCTCACTCCTCATTGGCCCTGAGCTCTCAGCTCACTCATCATTGTCCCTGTCTGCAAGGGAAGTAGTCCAGAGCTCCTCTTTTCTGTGCGGTCGTCAACCCCACAGACTTCTGGGTATCCTACAGCACAGGTTGCTGGATACCTCTTTCTCTGCATCTGGACTGTTGATAAAGGCAGTCTGAGTGGATTTTTTGTTTCCAGATTTTTTTTTCTTTGTTTTTCTAGGTGGGAGGGCTGCAGACCGGCAGTCCGATAGCACGAGCCGCCCCTGTCTTAATTCCTTTTTTCATAATGTTTGCACTTGCATGTTTTTAACTCATAGACTTCTTTTACATTTATATTTTTCTTATAGGTAGATTTGACCAGGTCATTAAATATGTTTGATTCATCAGTAACACTTCTAAAAAAATCCCAATATTTGACTACTGTCTCCTTTACAATAGCTGCATCCTTACTGTAACTTGAAACAAAAGCACCATTGTAATCTTTAGTATTTACTTTGCCTATCTCACCCGCTGAATTAATCTCCTTAGATTCTTTAATAGAGGGCACAATTTAACTCCCAGTATAGGATGATACCTTTCCTTTCTACCTTCCTTAACCTCACTAATAACCTCTTCTATACTCTTTTCTGGATAACTTCTTTCCATAAACATCTTTTTAATAATGTTACACTCCATAAGGAAATCATCATCCTCAGATGTCATTCTGGAAACTCTGATGAGTTGACCTTTTAGAATATTTCATTTCTGTTTATATAGGTGGGCAGTGGTAAAATATAAGTATGAATTTGAAAAAGTTTATTTTCTATAAATTGTAGATCTAAACTTTCACTTATCAGTTAATTCATGTATGGTTATACCCAAATAATCTATTTTAGATGTACTTATTTTAAACATAAATTTACAAAAACTCGTAGATTGCTGCATATAATTAATAATTTCCATCCAAAATACACATATCATCTAAAAATCTTTTATAAAGTCTCCAATACCTTATATAAGGGGAATTGAAAATATATTTACTCTCCCATACTTGGAGAATAACATCTGCTTACAGGGTGGCACAACTAACCCCCATAGCTACTCCACTAATTTGCTTATAAAATTCTCCTTTGAAGGCAACAAAGTTATTATTCATCACAAAATCCATACATTCAATAAGAACTCTGTACTCACCTGAGTTCACAGCACCAATTTCCCCTATAGCTTCCTCAAACAAAGAAATCACAAAGGAAAGCACTCAAAGCAGACCTGACACATGTTTTTTGTAACATTTAGCGCTTTCGTCCGTCAAATAATGGATTTCTTCAGAATAACAAAATTTTAAAAACTGCCAGCGTTTACAACAATAAAAAAACCTGACTAATTATTTAATTAAGACCAATTAACTTTTTAAAGTCCCACTTCTTTACATGGTACCTAAAATACATGGACACTCTCACACTTGTTTACACGGTAAAAACATTAAAAAAAAAACAGTGGTTACAATTGCCAAACTTGTATTTTTTTTTAAATCAGTTTGAATAGCAAACATCGATTTCAATTTCAAATAACTTGCTATAGAAATAAATTCATTTAGACTGAATGTATTCCCTGCATTACATCTTAACTGCCATTTTAGTTCTTTGTACTCAAGGTATAAATCAACTGGTCCATCCCTTGGTCCCAAGTTAACACTGTCAATAACAGTACATTTAAAGGAATGTGTTGGAATGTTATTAATATGTTTCTATAAAGCATTAGGTTCATCTTTTTTGCCAATATCATATACATGTTTATAAACTTTATTTCTAAATGGTCTAAGGGTTTTACCAGTATAAAACCCTTTGCATTGCTGGCATTTTGCCACATAAATGACACCTTCACTGTCCCATTAGTATTTTCTTGTCAAGTTTATAATACCAGATCCATCAATGTAAACCTCAGACCTGTCCGAAATATTCCTATATTGGGAACAGTGGCCACATTTAATCATTCTTCCCTCTGTTACTTCTTTTAATGCTATTTTCATCAATGATTTAAAACACACATCATTCTGATATACTATAACCATTATTTCTCACACTTTTTCAATGAGATCTTGTTCAACACCAAATATGGTCCAGTTCTTAAATATAATATCTTGTATACCATCAAAATGAATACTATATGGAAGTTTGAGGGCTTTATTGTAGTTGGTTTCTTTCTGATGACCAACTGTCCCTCCTCCCATCTGACTGTTATGTGTCCCAAGTAGGGGCAAATGCACCCCTCAGTTCTCTTTCTCTCAACTTCCAAAAAAAAAGAAATCTGAGAGAGAAAGTCACTGGGATACCCCTGTCTGGAAAGCATTTCCACAGTTTCCTATATTCATCCTTAAAACATATATCGTCACTGACCATTTGGGCCACTCTTGCACATTGGCCCTTGACTAATGCCTTCTTTTGATGAAGGGGATGGCAGCTGTCAAAGTGCAAAAGGAAATTGGAATAAGTGGATTTCCTCTAAAGTGCTGACTCAAAATTTTGGGCCACTTTATTCTTCTTGAGGGAAACATCCAAGAAGTTGGCACAGTCAAAGTTAACTTCCATGATAAATCTTAACAATTCAGTGGACCTATTAATAAAATGAAAAAAAAAAAAAAAACTGGTCCAGTCTATCTTTAGTGTCCCTCCAGAAAATTATGATGTTATCTAGCAAATGTCTATATAAAGACCATGAATGTGTAAACTCAACTGTAAAACCCATACTAGTTTCCCAATATGCCATCACCATGTTGGCAAAGACTGGTGCGCATGCTGCACCCATTGCCACTCCATTTTTCTGTCTAAATAACTGAATTTCAAAACTGATAAAGTTATTTTTCCAGGACAACTTCAATCAAACTCCTAAGTGTTAAACATTTGGTGTATTTATAACCAGAATATAAGTATAAAAACTCAAAAAAACACTCAATCCCAATATCATGGGAATTGCAGATAAAAGTTCTCTTCCATCAATTGTTACAAAGATGGTATCATCGGGATATAAATTGTCAGTGACATTGGCCAAAAAGTCCCAAGAGTCTTTTAATAAATAAAGACATCTATCTAAAACATACTTTGTTGGTTGATCAAAGAACTTAGCAATAAAGAATGTTTTTGAAGCCTTAGCATCAACAATTGGCCTCAGTGGAGGATCAAAAAGGATATTGTGGATTTTCGGTATCCCGAAAATAGTGGGGGTCCTGGGGTACAACACTTTCATGAAGTCATATTCCCCTGTAGTAATTTGCTCATGTATCAACAAATCTTCTAAAACTAAATCTATTTTATGTAATTCAACATTCATCTCGTTAGTTGAAATCTTTTCAAATGTGTCTGTATAAAATATTGAAAGCATTTTGCTGGTATAGTTGTTTGTATTCATAACTATAAGGCCCCCTCCCTTATCTGGCTTCATTACCTGAACCATCTTATTTTTAGAAATATCTGTCAGTAACTTCCATTCATCCCTGTTTAAATTAGTGGACACCTAGAAAAATTGGAAATACATTTTCTAATTCCATCTTCACATCATTTTTCAAAGATGTTAACTATAGGGTATAGGGGGGACTTTATGTGCTTGTTCCCCTACTCCCACCCCCTCTATGAAATACTATTGTTCCCAAATAAAAAATTAAAATCAAGTTTCCTGGTGTAAGATTTAAGTTGAACCAAAACCTGATCAATCTTGCCTCTCTGAATGGGAACAAAAGTAAGCCCTTTCTTTAATAAATTAGCCCAAACATTTATTTATTTATTTTACATTTGTTGACCAGGAGTGTCCAGCTGAGCTATTGCCCTTTTTCAGTGGAGGCCCAGGGAGAAAAGCTCCAAAGATACACAAATGGATGAGGTTTCCATTTTTTATTTTATTTATTTATCCAACAGAGCCAAGTGTAGATGAACTAGAATCTAATGAAGTAGTGCCAAGTCCAAACTTAATGCCATCCTGGTTACCAAATTTAAACCAGTACTTCCAACTGCCTGAAGAGTGTCTGCAGAGGATGACTAAATTCCAAACTTAAAAAGTGTGTCAACAAAGGAAAATGATCCTTTAGCTTCTTCTTTAGTGCCTGGTTTGGTACCTCCACAAGCAACACACCAAGTAGCATCCAGTTTATTCATTCTAAGCAAGTCTCACAATTCCACCTACCCTCACATTTCTTGAATTTATCATCAAATCCCAGGAGTCATTCACACCCATTAGAGGTAGAGGTTGGGATACTACTGACCACAGGACCTCCCTTGGCTTCTCCCATAGTGCCTGGTTTGGCACCTCCACATGCAACACACTGAGTGGCATCCACTTTATTTTGTACTAAGCAAGTCTCACAATTCTAGCTACCCTCAGGTTTCTTGAACTTATCACCAAATCCCAGGAGTCATCCACACATATTTGGGACAGAGGTTGGAACACTACCAACCACAGGATCTCCTTGTTTTGCAGTCTGACAAGCCATGTACTTGCTGTCCTCTGGTTTATTTGATACAAGGCACATTGAACAGTCCCAGTACCCCTCTGGCTTTTTAAATGTGTCCCCAAGACAGTTCCTAAAGATGCAGTTGTAGTCAAGGTAGAGCTATCTGAAGCTGTAATCAGTGACTGACCACTGTCACTAATAACTGGTAAAGTCTGGACAGGTTTGATGCCAGTTCCAGGCTTTGGCATGTTACATGCCACACATCGAACTGAACTATACTTGTTCAGTATTAAACAGGTATCACATTCCCAAGTGGAGGCATGAACATTTCACAAAAGTGAGTTAAACCCTCTGTGCTTTGTGGTGCAGTCTTCATAGGGCTGGTATCTGTATTTTGAATTCCACAAGAAGCCACTGCCAAATCTGGTTCATATTTCTGACTTTTTACACATTTTCTATCCACAGCACTGTTTTCTTTAAGATGGGTGGCACTCTGCCAAGCTCCTGTGACGGGTTTAAAGTTGTCTGTAAAAGTAGAACTAGCAGATGTGGTTGTCTTGGGCATTTCCAGTGTACTTCCAGTGCCTGTAACTTCTACCTCACTGTAGTTGTAAATTTTAAAATCACCAAGGCATTGGTAATGATGTTACAAAGAAGTGTCGGGTCATCTACCAGTTGTTGCCTCTCTCGTCTTTTTCCCCCTCCCCCTATGGAAATAAGTTCTTGATATAGCTGGAATTGTAGTTGTTCCTGGGATTCACATAGTCCCCCCCCCTCTGGTTCCTCAATCTCTCAGATCTCCTTGGGGGGGGGGTGTTCTAAAGGGGCCGAAACAATATGCCCCTATTTGTCTTCCTCAATGTTATCCCTACCTTCACCTCTATTAGAAACACTGTGGTAGTTATTGTGCACATGTGAATTATGGGAGTTAGGGTGAACAGGGTAGGCAGTCTCAATTTTGTATTCTAACTTGTCTCTCATAAATTTCTTAACCTTTTTGGCTCTTAGTTTACATAACAAGCAATCAACCCTTAAAAATAAAGCTCGGTATTCATAAATTTTACTGTCAAACAACAAGTCGGATTTTGCAGAATTGTTTAAATCATCAATACTTACATTAAGGCTAACCATTTTCCTCTCATAGGATAGCTTCCTCAAACCATTTTAACCCTATTTCATGTGGTATACTTGAGAAAAGGTCCACTATATCAATAGTAACATAAAATAGTATTTTCATTATATCATTTTTCATTGATTTCCCTCAAAAAATCCCAAGAATCCTTTAGATATCCATTATGACGCGCCTCCAAAGTTTTCAATGTATTGTCTATATAAATAGCCAATGAATTAGTTTTAGACCCATTGGCAGCTACAATGGGTATCATAGGTGGATCTTCAATGTTTTTATGCACTTTTGTGATTCCAAAAATAAAAGGGATAATAGGTTTCTCTGTTTTCAAAAAATGAAGTTTCCACATTAATCATTCCTTCTAAAAACATGCCATATAGGACACAGTCTATCTTTTTATAAGCTATATTTATTTCATTTTTAGATACTCTCGCATATTTTCAGTATCCTCTAATATTTCCATCATCTTAGCTATATGCATAATGTAATCTATAACGAAGGACCAGCCCCATTTATCCGGTCTTAACACTCTAATATTCTCATTATTTATAATCAAATTTAATATCTCAGTTTCTTCCTTTGTCAAATTTGGTCTAATTTTATTATTTTTAATTTTTTTTTCTTAGCTCTTTTACTACCAACATTTCAAAACATTTTAGTTGGGGAATGCAATGGGGAGTTATATATGCTTTTTCTCCTAAGAGTAGAATCATTCGGTTCATCTTTATTATCATTAGATATCAAGAATTCTAAATTCTTTTTTTCTAGTAAATAATTTTAAATCTATAATAAGTTTATTTACATCAGTCTTTTTGCTGGGCACAAACTTAAAACCTTTCATAAATAGTTTTAAAAAGTTATTATTGATTTCTGCATTACTATAATTAAAAATTGTATAGTTCTTCCATTCATATACATTATTTCCTATTCTACTTATATTATTCTAATTTTTGCATTCATCACTTTTTGCTTCTAAATGTACATGCTCCATTTTATCTAACTCTTCCCTCTGTAGAACTGATGAAAACTCATAGGCCTGTTTTTTATCCTCTCTGATCTTTCTAGGGGGGTCATGCTGTAAAGGGATCATTTCATCTACTTCAGTATCATTTCTGTAAACATATTCTCCCTCAAACTCATCAGGGGTGTCTAACCTTCCATCACATGTCTTCCTATTTCAGTGTGCTTGTTCATAATTCTCTTTTTCAAAGTTTCTTTGTGCATTATAGGAACTCTGTTTTGGCTTAGGATAACTTCTATGCTCCTTATATTCCTGTATGTCTCTATCATATTTTTTATTTTTCCTTTTTACTAAATAATTAATCTGTTCCTCTATTCTGTGTTTAATGTTAAAATATTAATTCCTTTCTTCCTCCACTGTATATAACAGATCCCCTGTAATGGATTTGTTAATATTCTCTATTTTCACCTGACTGCTATCCATTTCTATTTTATTGTTTCCATAATAGAAAAGCCACAACGATCAAAAATATCTAATAATTCCTTATGTAACGTAGACCCCTCAGCAGTATTATTATTTATATATCTATCTGATATTTATATATCCTTAATCCCTAGGAACTATATCTGCCTGTAGACACTCAGCCAAATACCAATTATCCACTTGTTGCGATTTATATTTATATAAACATTCTTGCAGTGTGTCCAAATTATCCTGGTAAGTTTTATTATTGAATGCATCATGTTGTTTAACATTCGAACAAAAATTGCTTTCATATACCGAGCTTTCCAGTTTAATTTGTTGTGGTTTGTTCACCCTATCATTACAAGCACCTTCCTTTGTATTTTGCAGCTTATAAAAATCATTAATGGAACAGTCATCTTTCTTAGTTGTAGTTTGTTTGTCCTTAGGTCTCTCACCTTCCCTGTAATAAGTCTCTTGAATCGCTCACTCCCTCCATAGATGGTGAACGGAAAATCCTGGGAAATGAGTACAAAGAATTATCACTCTTTTTTTGTTTGGTTAAAAGCTGGCTCCTGTTTTGCCCCAAGAAAACTTCCAGTTCAGCAGGTCACTCCTTATATAACATTTCCTGGTTGACTGGCAACCCCATAGCACTGGCAAAATTACAAACACCGGACAATTTAGTTTTTAACATATTAACTAGCTGAGTGAGCTCTCTGACCATAGAGCCAAATTCACATTTTATTTCTGCCAGTTCTGTTTATAAAGTGCGGCTTTCAGTCTCCATCAAATCTAGCACCCCTGTGGATTCCATAATTAGAAACCAATAATAACCACACTCTGGAACACTGTGCCAAGGGCAAACACCAACCAATAACACAATTCAAGCATAGTAGGAGGCAAGTAAAAAACAGTGAACATGCAGAACCAACTGAAAGTTCTTGCTCTTTATTTTAAAAAGCAGCATAAAAAATCTGAAGTAAAACAAACCAATTAAACAATAGCTTCCTAATCACTTCTCTTCACTACATCACAATAATACTAAAATTATGACAATATGCAATTCAAGAATAGAAAGACTGCACTACTGGAATTTTTTCACATCTTATAGGGATATATATAAACATTTATTTGCCTAAATCATGTAACTAATCTATATTTGTCATTTGTATATCAAACTGATTTATATAGATGCTTGTGCTGAAAATCTATTTGTGAGGTTTGCTTGTGTTGAAATGTATCAACAGTGCACCCTGCTTGAATGAAAAGAAATATCCATGTATTATTGTAACTGAATTAAATGTATATGTTTTAATAGAGGATACTGGGAGAGCAGAGTTTAACCAGCTAGTTTACTCTAATTAAAATAAGGGAAATGTAAATGAGCTGTTAAACCATTAAAACAACACCCCACAGTGCTGAAAAGGACTGGAGACAGTGGGTCTGGAAGAAGCCTTTCTTCATTAGCCAAGTAAAAAGAGGGGAAGCCCCGGGTACTGCCATAAACATTTAGATGTGTATTGTAGCCCTCTATGCAAAATTCCTGTCTCAGCTTCACAGAGGGTACTGTGCGAACCTAGATTCAGGTAACCAGATGAGGTCATTCTGCAAGTCATCTTGGATATTATATTTTACGGGGGGGAGGGTAATCTATAAGAATTGCCTATTCTGTATTGGTAAACCTGACTAGAAAGACTGCTCATGTATTTCATTGTGCCTTGCTCTATTAAGTAACTAGGGAATAGTAATTCTCCTACATTCAGTCAGAAAAATATAGTGAAGCTTAGTTTAGATATTGTTTTTCTTTATTTGTCTGAGTCTGTCTATCAGTGTTAGTTCAATATTTCCTGTGATTTGAACTCAGTGGTTTACTATAAATATATATTTAGTATTTTCTTGTTCTTTTATTATTTATTATTAAATCTTTTTAAAATTTTCATTGTGGTTGGTCATTTTTAGAAAATATTTAAGCTTTGAGAGTATTTTCACATATTTATTTGGTGATAACTCTGACCACTCCTGAAAGCTTTGCTGTTTGGTCAGCATTGCCATTTGTATTAATAGTAACTTCACTCAGCATAATAAGATGCCCTTTTAAGAGCTTTATAGTAACTGACTGGTAGCAGTGAATCTACCTTATAGTCTGGGCAAATCTATGCCAGCCTTGCCCAGGTGAATGTGCGTGTGTGTGTGTGTGTGTGTGTGTGTGTGTGTGTGTGTGTGTGTGTGTGTGTGTGTGTGTGTGTCTATGTGTGTGTGTATGTGTGTGTGTGTGTGTGGGGGGGGGGGGGTGAAAATTATGTCTCAAATAGCGTATGTGTCAGCTACTTGGGACCAGGACATGAAGCACTGGTTTCACAGTGCCAATGGGGAGCCTTATTGGGAACTTGGGAAGAAGCAGATAGAGACACCCACACCCTGGGTTGAGTGTCTGCCCTGTGTGCTTTTAAGGGAAATTGTGTTTGATGCAGAGAGGTCTGCATCTGGAAATACTGAGTGTATCCATTTGTATTCCAAGTGCACATCCCTTTCTAGTGTCAATGGTGATTATTCAGGCTCCTTGATAACTGGCCCAGCATGGGAACTTCACCTATTGGTGAGCAGTGGTGGGATATTAATTGAAATCCTGTAGCCTGTAAGCAGTTGTCACTAAAAAAGATGTTCTCTCAAGCAGCCATAAAGTAAATATGCAGAGCTTCATTTCACAATAGTTTTATTTATTTACTTTTTGTTAGCTTAGTTAGTCAGGGAGTGCAGGCAAGGATGTCAGCAGAGGATTATGGCAAGCTGACAAGGAACCGGTTGACTGAGGTGTGCCAAGCCAAAGGACTGTTGATGCCAACCTGACTAAAGAGGAAATGATTGCAGCTTTAATCACAGCTGCAGCACAGATCAGCAACCAGGAAGACAACCAGCCTGGCATTGGGAATATACAGCTCTCGGAAACAGGACAGTTCAACTTTTCCTCAGAGGACTTAAAAATCCATCTGGTGTTAGAGACTTGAACTGGGGGCCAAACATTTGGAGATAGAATCATCAGAGAGACTGCTGCATTTGTGGTTTAAGAAAATGAGAAACTGTGGTGTTTGGAAGCCGAAGAAAATGAGAGGCAGAGGCAACATGAAAAAGAAATGCTGACTCCATTTCAGAAGGTAGCTATGGATATTGTAGGGTTTCTGAGTACCCCAAGTTCCACAGGAAAGAAGTATATCCAAGTGGTAGTAGATTAAACTGCTATATACACTGAGGTGGTGGCTCTGTCCTCCATCAGGGCAGAGAAAGTGGCAAATGAGATTTTCAGCAGGGTAGGTTTCCCAAAAGAAATACTGACCACAGAGGTGCCAGTTTCTTGTCAGACCTGCTGGCTTGTCTGTGGAAACACTGTGGGGCGAAGCACCTAAAGACAATCCCCTACCATCCCCAGACTAAGGGTCTTGTGGAGATGTTAAATTCTGCACTAAAGACCACACTATGGGTATTAGCAGATCAGTTTAAGAGAGAGTGGGATGAATATTGCCCCATCTGCTGTTTGCATACAGGGAGGTGCCCCAGAAATCCACAAGTTTTTCACCCTTTGAGTTGCTGTATGGGCATAGGATGAGGGGGCCTTTAGATTTGATTTGTGATGAGTGGGAGGGTGAGTGTGAATCCCACAAGGAATCTGTTGTGACATATGTCCTACACCTCAGGGCAAGGCTTAGGGAGCTCATGGGCTTGACACAGAAGAACCTTGCAGGAGCTCAACAGCAGAAAAAGGTCTGGTATGGAATTATTGAGCCAGAGAGTATGCTGTGGAACAGCAGGTGATGGTGCTCATTCCTATCAGACACAATAAGCTGCAGGTAGCTTGGAAGGGATCTTTTAAAGTGGTAAGTAAGGTCAGTGATGTTAACCACATGGTGGAACTGCTAAGCAATAGGCAGGGGCACAAATTGTACCATGTTAACATGATGAAGCCTTACCATGATAGGGAGGCCCTTGTTCTGAGTATTTGCAGTTGATGGCAGGAGGTGTCTGAGGGGTATCTGGTGACTGATCTCCTCAGTGAGGCTCGAACTAACCCCTCAGTGTAAGAGGTAGCAATGTCCCAGTGGTATTTCCTATAACAGGTTCGAGAAATCTGAGAGTTTGGATACATGTTCTCTGGGAAACCAGGTTTAACACACCTGGTGCAGCACTTTGTGGATACAGGGTCCCAAAGACTTATCAAGTAGGCCCCTTACAGGGTTCCTGAGTGAGTCACACAGACTCTGAGGGAAGAAATATAGGAAATGTTGGAACTGGGAGCAATCCAGGAGTCCAGTAGCCCCTGGGTCTCCCCAGTGGTGCTGCTATCAAAGTAGAATAGCAGCACAAGGGTCTGTGTGGACTACAGAAGACTAAATAGTCATGTAGATTCAGATGCCTACCCATGCCTAGGATAGATGAAGCCTTAGAAAAGCTGGGTGGGGCTAAGTATCTGACCACTAATGATCTGACCAAGGCCAACTGGCAGGTGCCCTTGACTCTCACTGTTAGAGAGAGTTCAGCCTTTGTGACTCCTTTAAGCTTGTGTGAGTTCACAAAGATGCAATTTGGGATAAAAAATGCCCCAGTGACTTTCCAGAGGCTGGTAGATTACACCCTAGCAGGATCAGGAGATTATATCCTTGCTTACCTGGATGATATTGCCATCTATAGCCATTCCTGGCAAGAGCACCTTCAGCATGTTAGGGAGGTGCTGGGCAGACTGCAAAGGGCAGAGCTGACCATTAAGCCCAGTAATTGTCAGGTGGGTATGGCAGAGGTCTCCTACCTGGGACATAGAGTGGGGAGTGATAAGATCAGGCCAGAACCTGCCAAAGTGGAAGCCATTTAGGTATGGCCTGCCCCTATTACCAAAAAGCAGGTATGGGTATTTTTAGAGACAGTGGGGTACTATAGAAAGTTTGATCCCAATTATAGTACAATAGATGCTCCCCTTACACATCAGACAAGGAAAAAACAGGCCAGGTAAGGTAGTGTGAACCCCAGCATGTGAGCACGCTTTCCAGGAACTTAAAGGAGTTTTTGGGGGACCCCCTGTGTTAGCCAGTACAGATTACAGCAAAGAATTTGTTGTGCAGGTGGATGCTTCCAGCCATGGGGTGGGGGCTGTACTTAGCCAGATTTCCTCAGCGACAGAAGAGCACCCAGTAGTAGATCTCAGCCATAGACTCCAACTCAAGGACAAATGTTATGCAGCTGTAGAAAAGGAATGTCTAACCACAGTATAGGCGCTGCAGAAACTTCAGCCTTATCTGTATGGAAGGAAATTGACTGTAGTTACAGACCATAATCACTTAACATGGCTACTGAGAGCAAGCCAGCAAAATGCCAAGTTATTAAGATGGAGCTTAGAATCACAGGCGTATGACATGACAGTACAACACTGTGGTGAGGTCAGCAATGCCAACGCAGATGGGCTCTCTGTTCCTGTGAGCTGTTCTTCATGCTTTATTATTATTTTCAATATTTCCTGTGATTTGGACTCTGTAGTTTACTGTAGATATATTTAGCATTTTCTGGTTCTTTTATCATTTATTATTAAATATATTTAAACTTTCATTGCGGCTGGTCATTTTTAGAAAATATTTAAGCTTCGAGAATATTTGCACATATTTACTTGGTGATAACTCTGGCCACTCCTAAATGCCTTGTTGTGTGGTCAATATATTAACATTAACTTCATTCAGCATAATTGGATTCCCTTTTAAGACCCTTATAGTAATTGACTGGTGGCAGCGAATCTAATTTATAGTCTGGGAAAAGTTGGTAGAACGGGTAATCTGTGCCAGCCTTTCCCAAATGTGTGTGTGTGTGTGTGTGTGTGTGTGTGTGTGTGTGTGTGTGTGTGTGTGTGTGTGTTTGTGTGTGTCGAAAATTACATTTCAAGGAGAGTGTGTGTGTCAGCTATTTGGGGCTGGGACACAAAGCACTGGTTTCACAGTGCCAGTGGGGAGCCTTATTGGGACCTGGGAAGATGCAGATAGACACCCAGACCCTGGACTCAGTGTGTTCCCTGTTTGCTCTTACGGGAAGCTATGCTTGATGCACAGAGGTGTGCATCTGGAAATACTGAGTGTATCCATTTGTATTCCAAGTGCACATCCCTCTCCAGTGTCAGTGTTGAGGATTCAGGATGCTTGATTACTGACCCTGTGTAGGGATGTCACAGTGCCCACTAAACTTATCTTCTTCATTATCTAAATTATTTAACACCAACATACACACACCAACATACACACATACACACACACACACACACACACACACACACACACACACACACACGCACTTGCAAAGACGCCAAGACGCACGCACACGCACGCACGCACACACACACACACACACACACACACACACACACACACACACACACACACACACACACACACACACACACACACACACAGATTCACGAATCTCCATGCAAGAATAAGCTTATTCTTGCATGGAGAGGTTTGTGTCCGTGTAGAGCAATAGCGCACCTTGCATATTCATGAAGGCGCACTGCTGAACTCTATACATGGACACGATCTGTGTGCAAGCGCAGGGGCCATGTCCGTGCAGTGCATGGACACTAATTATGCCCCCTGTGCTCAGAAAGTGCCATATGGCACTTCTGAAGCTGTTCTGGCATTATATTAGTGCTTAGCTCTAATATTATGCCAGCATTTCAGTGTCCGCAGACACTGAAAGAAAAACGGCACTAGGAAAACAATATAGGGGGTGGGTCACAGCCTCTCTGACACCTCCCCTGTATTGCTAAAGCACCGTATGGCACTTCTACAGTGTGCAGAAGCAGGAAATGTGTGCAAATGCACGCATAACAGGGGATAAATCGCCTAAGTGTACACAAGCACAACTCCAGCCAAATACATAAACTACATAAAACCCATACTGAACATGTCATGCATCAGCATGAAACATGCACAGAATCTTGAAAGCCCAATCATTGCAGTGTGTCACAAACACAGTCCAAAGTAGTTGTCACAACACCACAATACACACCTCATAACCTACAGAAAATAATAATAACATATTCTTGTTTATAATGCCCAAAGGGATATTTAAGTGTAGCTAAGTGGGTGTGTACATTACAGCTTAAACATCCCATAGGAGTTAAATGAAAATAGTGAAAAACAATACCCAAACCATGATAGTGTAGTGGTTAGAGTTACAGCTTTACATGCACATGTTCAGAGTTTGAATCCCAACACAAGCAATTTGTTTTATCATGTGAAAGTAGTGTTAAACTTATTTTAGTAAATGTAAATTATGTAGCTATTACTTTTTGTCAACCACGGTAGAGTAGCAGTTCCAAAAGTGAGATATCAGTGTAGAAAAGATGTGAAACTCCCATATAAACACACGGGCCCCATACAGTATAGTCACACAAGAATATAATGTAATGAAAGCACATAGGGAGATGTCATGGAAGGTAAACGTAAAAGTATAAATGTGTATGTAAATATTTATGTTACATTATACAATGAATGGCCATTAACATACAAAAATGAGTACGCTAATTGGCCAGCCCAAACAGAGTGCCCGCTGTAAATCAGAGAGTATGCAAATGGAAAAAGGTCAGGATGCTTGGACCATTTCCATCTGTATATCATCTGTTTGTATTTCCAGTCTGCACAGGTAGTAATGGGTAAATTAAGATCTCCGTTGTATTTACAAGCATATCTCGCTATGTGCTACGAGTTGAAGATCTCATATAACATAGCAAGATATCATAAAAAAATGCAATGGAGATCTTCCTTTCAACAGAGAAAGAAAGATCTTTGTTGCCTTTTTAATATATCTCACTATGTTATGAGTTCATCAACTCATAAAACATAAAGAGATATGTTAAAAATAGCAATCAAGATCCCCCTGTCTCTGTTGCTACCTCTGCACAGCACTGATGTACTGCGTAAGTGTGGGAACACATTCCTTATGCATGTGCAGTACATCAGAAATGGCCCAGGATACCAGAAAACAGTGGAAGGGCAGCATGGAGGCATAATAGAATGTCATTATTTAAGAAAGGTAAGTATTGTTTTTCTTAAATAATGTCATTGTATAATAGCAATAACCCATGGCTGGGTGTGGGCAATGCTGGACTTAACCATGGTTGCCATTGTATGCCCTCACGACCAACCACACCAACTGTAGATAAATCCAGCATTACACAAACCCAGCTGTGGGTTATTGCTTAAATAGAACATTATACATATGCTATCCATAAATGTGCCTTAATCAATTTGTATCCATCAGACCTTGTTCTGACAAGCAACAAAATAGTTGGCCTTGCCAAGTCTCAATCCCAGGACACCGTGCTCGACAACTACACCAAAAAAACACTATACCATCTGATTTGCAAAACATTATAGTGCTTTAATGAACATATCCTGCATTCAGGTCATTTAACATTAATAAAAAAAAACAGCAATCCCAAATGTTGAACCTATGACCCTGACAATTTTAACCAGAGGAATGCTCCAGTACACCAGCTGAGCTGTAGAAATTAACATTGCTTTTTCAAACATATCATGCAATAGAGGCATACAACATTATGGGGAAAATGTTGTGGAATCCTTTGTGCGTTGTATATAGACATATGCACAGACACAAACACACACACACACACACACACACACACACACATATATATATATATATATATATATATATATATATATATATGTGTGTCAGATAAAACATATATATGTAAACTTTACTGTCATAATATAGATATACATATATTAAATATAATGGAAGGGAAAAAAAAAAAAAAAAATATATATATATACACACACATATGTATATATATATATGTGTGTGTGTGTGTGTGTGTGTGTGTGTGCGTGTATAACAAGCAGTGCAGTTATATCTCCGAACCATCCCTCCCTACCTGTTAGTGAAAGAAACATGTACAAAGACTCTGTACAAAGGGAGGGAAATGGGGCATATATAGGGACATATGTAGAATATAGCTGTCAGAACCAAGCATTTGTACAGCAACAGGGTGCATTTCACCAAAGCCGTCCAGAGGATATGTGGTTGGGAAATTACATGTTATGTCATTATTCACTGACATAAATCACGGGTTCATAACAGTGATTTAGCAGACAAATACAAATAAACTGTGGAACTGAACCAAAGTATGGGCCAAACACCTGGACATTCTGCAAACAGCCTGGCAGTGGAGAGGTATGCTCAGAGCCCTTTAGTGCAATGAATCTGGAACAAGCCAGACAAAGTGGGGGGGGCTTGACAATAGAGATATCCAAATTATGTGAGTAGATCAACTGAGAAAGTTGTACAAATACTGTTACTGCTAATATATATTGAGACAAATATCACAAGTCTGGGACTCGTTCTCTGTATAATGTAGTGACCCTAATCCTCACATCATCCCACTGATGTGTCAGGAATACACAACAGTGATGGTGACCAGACATAAGGTATTGTCCAGAAAGCTGTACATCGCATGAATAGATGTCCATAACATAACAGTAGGGAAACTACACTGAGCTACTGAGCAATGTCCAGACTACAATCAGACTGACATAACACTACCCAGGTCCAGCTCTGGGGCTGTACAGATGCATTAGAAAATATAACAGGCATTACAGGGATGCAATACTAGTGGAACACAGACACTGGTGTGAAAGTACATACCCCCAAACAAGTGCACCACAGTGACAGCAATATACCAGTAAGCAAACTGAACATGAGAGTATAATACTGTGAGAGCAACCACATACCCTTCACCACTCACACATTACCCCTACATATACTGCCCCAATTCACAGTGTACTGGGAATCCGTAGGTGTTACATGACATTTCACAGTCAGCCCCTACAAGCATATGGACCTGATAAACCATCAGCAGCTGAAGCAGCATGCAGAGTCAGGTAGGTAAAAGATGTATGGCACTCACAGCTGTACTCTCCCTACCCAGCCTAAAACACATAAACACACAACACTGCTACACAATCTTGGCAGTCTGTTCACAATGGCCAGACAGACATACTGTCATATGTGCAGATTTCCACAGAGTTACCAAGGTGTGGATGCATAACCCTGGCCACCGCTGCATACCAGTGCCAGGGGTCGGCCAGGTCATTGTCATGCTAACTGGTGTGCAGATGGTAATTAATGATATACCATACCTCTACACCTTGTAGTGAAGGACATCTGGACAATGCATGGCATATGTATGGGACAGGGGGCTGGAAAGAGGGACATGTCACACAAAATGGTGTTACAAACTGAGACAGTATCTGCTGTTACATATATTGTTGTAACATCACATCCCTGAAGGAAATGATGTGTAGAACACCAATAGATTACAACCCCACAAAAACAGATGTTGGTCGAGGAACAGACCAAGCATAATAGGCAAACATCTGGCCAGCCTGTGGACAACATGCCAGTTAAGAGCTATGTCAGAGGCATATCACTGGCTTATGTCAAGTCACCCAGTAAATGCATGTCCAGACAAACCCTGCCAATGTAGCAACATCCCATGTGTATAACAATGCTAATTTCATACAAGCTGTACCAAACGCTGGAGCTTTGTCCCCCATGTTGCAGGGCTGTCTCCACATGTCCTGTCCTGTGAGGTATTTCCACCTACTGTCTGTGAAGCTGTAGCCCTCACAACTCTGTAATGTCCCCCGCACAGGCCAGGTAAATGGTGGAACTAGCAGCTGTGACCAGGCCTACAATACAATACTATCTGGGCACCTACATAGCCTTATGGCCTCAGCAATACCTGACAGGAAAACATCAACCCCCTCAAGGTAGGCTGAATGCTTGTGGTGGACAGCAGGAATACACAAACCACAGACCTGGTCCCTAGATTGGCCGAACAGGCCAAATCAAGAGCACAGACCAACCTGGCATTACGTCAGTCTTTGTCTGATTAAGCATATAAGGTCACAAGTGAAGTACTGTAAGGCTAACTATGAGTACAAATTGGAAACATCCACCAAGGCCAATCACAAGGCCATCTTCACATATGTCTTCAATCTCTGAGGCTGCAAACCAGCCCACCCTGTAATGGTGGCCAATCAGGTGACATATACACACAACATAGCTGTAGGCAACCTGCTGCAGATAGGTTTAGGGCAAACATCACCCCCTGGCTCAGCAGCACTATATCTGGATATGCACAGCATCCACACCCCTCCTCTCATCACCAGTGAGCAAGTACATTTTGCTTACTGAAAGGCAACAAATGTAGGTATCCATGGCACCTTATAACATCCCTGTCTGCATTCTACATGAACTCAAGCATGTGCACCCAGCTCCATTACACACTGTAGTCACAACATGGCTTGGCACCATCCACACCACATCCACATAGAAGATGGCCAATGTCATCCCTCTACACACACATGAATGAGGACTACAGGAGTAGGAAATTAAGTAGGCCTCATGGGGGGAATATGACATCTCAAGGTCAGCAGTGCAATGCAAGCAGATACAGCATTGATAAGTTACAGGGGTATAGTGTGGTTGTGAGTGGTGGCTACTGGTATTCAATGTAGATGTGCAGGTTCTGTACATATGATTGACAAATGTATGAGGTCCTGTGATGTGTCTCCCTTGTTATGTCTCCCAGGTGCAATGTTGCATTAGCAAAGGTCAACTTTCTCAGCGGCTCAGAAAAATATAATCATAGAGGCCATACTACACAACCATGCCATAATGCTTTGCTGGAGCCAGCAACATCTGCAGGAGAGGACTGGCCTGTGGAATGACCTTGTCCACAGGGTAAATGATGTTGGCCTGCACGCATGTACATACGAGCAAGTCTGGCATCATGAAAGTGATCTCATACTCCATGCCTGGCAAATGGCTGCTGCAGTGGCCAGGGACCACACAGCCAGAGGCATGGGCCTGGCCCTGCAGCCCCACTGGCACCCACCAGGGAGCGCCATGTGTACCTTGGGGCACCTATTCCAGTACAACATCAGAGTACAGACCTGCCCACATACTGAAGGTGGCTGGCACCCAGACAATGGACGAGGAGTGTGCAGGTAAGGCCCCAGTGTAGATTACTAGACTAGTGTACCAGACATACTTGTAATTGTACAGTATCTACATGCATGTGTCAGGTCAGATTGCAGTTGTGGATGGGGTTTTCTAATACACAGATGTGCACATCTATGGTGAAGGACAGCAAATTGTGTAGTATTAGGGGTTGTACTGTACATGTGCCGACATGCTGCATCTATCCTGTACCAATGACACTTGTGGGTCTGCTGACCATACTCCCCTCAGAAAACTACCTAGGTCCCTCCTGTCTGCATGTGGGATGGCAGCCTGCATCTGGTGAGTATACAATTGTACTGTTGTGGTTTGCCAATACCCCAGGCACGTGAAGGCCATGTAGTGTACCATGCACACAACTGTCACTCATAGCCATATTGCTTTACGTGCATGTTCACTTGTGTTGGTGTCAACTGCATTGCATCACAGTGGTCACCACAGGGACCTATCTGATGATAATGTATCATCCCTATAGCATAACACACTGCCTGTCAGTGCAAGATGTCTGGACAGAGAGTGACACAATGGGTGGACAAACGGCCTAAGGTAGGGACATGTGTGAAACATTACTGTCATATAGTTGATATAAATAGTGTACACACCCCTGTTAAGATCCCAGGTGTTTGTGTTGTCTATACAAACTGAGACCACAATATGTCAGTATTCATCTTTTCCAAACTGTAATGTGAACAATTCCCTGTACAAACAATCAATCTGTTGGCCACCAAATATGGAGCATACAAACCTCACAATATGCTGGATACATACGTGTGCACAGCCTACAAATAATATGTTATTGCAGCAGCTTGTGATTTACTGACAGCATAAAGTCTGCTTGGGAGCACACCAGCCATCAAGTAAAGGCACTCTGACTAACACCAAGTAACAGTCTGCTGTCCAAGTGGGATAATCATGGCATATGCTCAGTTGCCTGCAACAGCAACAGCCATGGCTTGCAGACAGCATACAAAGCAGCAAAGGGATCTCATATGTGAAAACTACCAGTCAAGAGAAAGGTACAACAACATTACCACAGCAGTGTATACACCATGGAACACAGTGGAGACAAGTTGTCAAAAGGTGGAGTGAATATGAGACAATAGTGCTGTTGACAAGAATCTGATGTCCCTCCATAAATGATGACAACACGTGTCAGGACCTGGCCAGGGAGGTTGCCAGGGGACATACAGCAACACCGAGGGAGTTGTAGGAGCCTCTTGCTAGTACTGGTGTTCTGTACTACCTGTGAGACCACTCTCCTGTATTCTGCATACGTCTGGCCTATGGGGTAGGGTCAGAAGATGGAAGCATTTCCACACACCAAAAACAGCCAGGGGTGGATACATATTGCAATACAGAATAACATGTCTCCCAAAGGCAGGTGTGGAAATGTGTTATGGTGTAATGAGCTTAGGGATTGACCTCACAACCACAATACCAACAGGTATGTGTGGTGCACAAGCATCACCTCTCATAACCTGAACACCAACATCCCCATGGTGAATCACACTGGTGGCAGTGGCCTGTGGTGAGGCTGCTGTTCCACAGACAGATCAAGGCCTGTAGTCACAGTGGTGGGCATTCTGAACATTTCCTAATAGCACCCACTTCTGCCCAAAAGCCATCAGGGGTCTCCAAGAATGCTGAGGATGAGGAGGTGTGTCAGCCTTCAACATGACAAAGAACAGCAGCATACATCCAAAGCTACCTAAGAATGGCTCCACCTGAACACAAACATGGTTATGGATTGGCCCAGCCAGAGCCTAGACCTACACCAGATAGAAAACCCCAGTCTGACCTGATGACAGCTGTGCACATGAGCTGCCATTGCATTCTGACAGAGTTAGGTGACCTTTGCATGGAAGAGTGGCCAAATATTGCCAAGCAAGGATGTGCCATACTGATAGATACCTTCACAAGAAGAGTGAATGCTGTAAGCCACTTACAAGGTGTTTCAACAACTTATCATTTTAAGAGTGTGCACATGTATGCAATCAACATATTGTACATATTGCAGTCATCATATTTTACACGTAACATGTGTTTGTTTATCAATTGGATTGCACAGGTCATATGTCACATGAAAGGTGGATGACATATTTGAATGCATTATTGTGGTCTCATCATCTATATTACAAGACCATGGCATGTTAACAGGGTTGTGTACACTTATCATATCCACTGTATGCTTATAAGGCTGGTGGTGTAACAGGGATTGTGTGACCATACATTCACTGCTCATTTGCAGATCTGACACATGTCATTAATCAGTGATGTCACTCCTCAGATCACCCCACGTATGTCACAGAGAAACACAGAGGTTATAAGACATAGAGCAGACATATGAGCCAGACCTCTACACAGCCTGTGAGGATATGTACAGTTGTGAGATATGTTATGTAGTACTTGCCACTGTGCTATACAGGTGAAAAGCAATGATGTGTACATGGCTGCAGTCTGTGCTGGGGAACGGCCATCACATACTAATACTAATCACATATCCCAGAGCTCTGTATTGTCAATTACATGTTGTGCAACTGGCTGCAATGTATGATGTTGAGAGCCATTTGTCATGCATGTCACCATGTAGGTAATGTGTGGTCTGTGTAACAGATTTGTGCCACCTCACCTGTAAGTGTGTGTGTGTGTGTGTGTGTGTGTGTGTGTGTGTGTGTGTGTGTGTGTGTGTGTGTGTGTGTGTATACCAGCCAACATAAAAGTGCAGGTATTAATGTACATATGTTGTCTTCCTCTGACAGGTGGCGATGGCGTCTGGGTTCCCCCCTTTTGAAACAATGTCAGTATCTCTGCAGACTCTGACAATGATGATAGGAATACTGAGGTACAGGTGGGGTTGTCAGGGGCTGAATCTGTGCCATTAGTTGGCATCCCACTCTTGTGCACACCATCACTGCACACAGTGACAATGCCCACACATACCCCATCACCAGTGGCCACAGATGATGGACAGTTGGCAGGTGATGGCATTGAACAGGCTAGTGTGGTGACTATGGCAGGTGTTAGTGTAGATACTGACCATAGACAGAGTGCAGGCAAGGTCCCACACAGGCAGATGGACAGGGGTGCTTGCAGGAGGAACACTGCTCATCAGACCACTGTTGCAAGTGGCACAGAAGGAGTCATCAGACACATGTTCCAGGCTGTCATGGATGCACAGGCACATAGTGAATGCCACAACACACAAATACTCAGCATGGTGGATGCAACTCTCCGTGATGTACTTGGTGACATACATGACCTTGTTGGGTCCACACGTCAAAATACTAAGGCGTGAATCCAACCACAAGCTAATCATCTTGGGAATCCATATCCCTCCCACCCACCCCTGCAAAAGTAACCACCATGACAAACTTCTCCAAAGCTAACCTTGGGCTCCTTAAAACAGAGGTGGCTAAGTTCACGGCACCCAAGCAAATGGAGAATAGTTGCATGACCACCAGATCATACACCAATGCACTGTACGAACACATACACATATGCATGGATCTCACCATAACCAATAGAACCAAAATGCTGTCCTCCAAAACAGGAAGCCAATGTGGTGGTCCCCTACCATACTCAAACTCGACAATGGAACAAATAAACTGATGCAGTATAGGGTGAAGTCCCAAAACTGGATCACTCATCAAATCCTCTAAAGCTAGCTATGAAAACAGAATTGCAGTGGATAAGAAAGACCAAACACAAGGTCTTCAATAGTTATGTGAATAATCTCCACAGCAATATCCAGATGTGCTCTGAGCTACTGCACAATGGTACCTCTTATACCGAGCCAATAGATATTGCCAATATACTGTCCGACAGAGTCAGTGTCAACCTGGCCACTCTCACCCCCCCAAAGGACCAATTACAATACCAGTACATTGCCATACACCCAGTATTACTGCTGCACAGGTTAAAATAGCACTGTCCAAGGCCAATAATACATCTTCTATGGGGCCTGAAAATATCCATGGCTATGTTCTACATGAACTACAGAGTGACCTGGCTCCACACCTGTGTGCCCTGTTCAATCACTGCCTCACCTCAGGCTTTGTCCCTGCCAGATGGTGCACTGCTACAATTAACCCTCTTCACAAAGTAGGGGTGACTACAGACCCTGGAAACTATCACTCCATTAACCTGATGAGTCTGATATGCAAAGCTATGGACCTACTAAACAAGGATATAGGGGATCTCCAAAGTCTGGATCACACACACTTTGGTTTTGTGAAGGGTAGATCATGCCTGCTCAACCTGGTCAACTTCTTTGAGTCAGTCACCAGAGCTGTGGATGATGTCAAGGTGGTCATACAACCTACCTTGATCTGGCCAAGGCCTTTGATACCATTCTTCACTCTGGAATCATAGAAAACCCACTAAGGTAGGCATCAACCCTTATATCTCTAGGTGGGTTGCACACTGGCTCACAGATAGACCCATGGTGTGAAAGTAGCTGACTCCAAGTCAGACTGACGACCAGTCACGAGTGGAGTCCCACAGTGTTTGGTCCTGGGTCCTCCCCTGTTTGGTATCTACTTCTCTGAAGTACAGGCCATCACAAGTGTACTCTGGTTGACAAAGTTTGCAGATGATTGCATGTTGGGAGCTATTATTAACTACCCAAGTGATGTTGACATCCAGTAGAAAGGCCTCACTGAGACCAACGCATGCTCTCAGAAGTATGGCCTAAAGCTCAATGGCCAAATATGTGTCAGCATCCCCTTTGGGAAGATCTCGGTTCCCATAAATCACCACATCGATGGTAGGCCACTGAAGTCAGAAGGCATTATAAGAGATTTGTGAACACAGGTTAACAGCAACCTCTCTTTTGAGCACCACATTGGTACTGTGGGCAGACAGTCCTTTTATCTGGCTGATTACTAATGGTTTTGCATCCAGGAAGTAGGGGATCATTGTCTCCCCTACACTTCCCTCATTAGGCCAATCATCGGGTACAATGGCTCATTTGGCATGTACTTCAATGGACACCTGCAAGAACTGGAGTGGTCAGAAACGTACCTCACAAAGATGATCCTAGGCCTGAAACAGTTGTCCTGTATGGACAGATGCAAAACAATCCAACTATTCTCTGTCTCATATCGCCTACTTAGAGGCGATCTTTGCTTGCCCTACAAAGCCATGTCTGACCCAGCTCTATTAGAAATGTTACATCCAAGGTTATCCTAATCCCTCCACACCACATGCTCCAGAGACCTCAACCTCATTACCACAATCAACAGAACATGCCAGAGGGATGAGTGCATAACCCAGAGACTGTCCATGCTATGGACTAGACATCCCATACATGTCAAGCAGAGCACCTCACTGGACCTCTTCAAGAGACATCTTGCTGAATGGATGGGAAATAGAGAATTAACCCAAAGGATCACTGCAGTGGCTCTACTCCACAAAGGCACTGGGAAATATTAGGTGGCACATTGCCAGGGTAATCCTCTGTCTAGGCTTGTAAAGGCTCCAGGGTCATTAGCCTAGTACACACCTATGAATCTATGAACCTAAACATCTGGATATTCCATAGACATCTGTACAGAGGACTGGAATGGCCTGCACAATTGTTTAACATGCTGCATGTGAGGCAGATGCCATTACCATGCTATATAAAGTAATGCCATCGGGAGGTGGTAAACAGGCATGGATGGTACACCAATCAAAATGCTATCGGCCAAACAGGATATGATCTTTCGCCAAAAGGACAGACACACACACACACACACACACACACACACACACACACACACACACACACACACACACACACATACACACACATGCTAGTATTGGGATTAGAACTACTGCCTATCTCGTTATATCTACTATAGTGTTACGCAGTTACTGCATGCACTACAAAGCTTACTGAGCTTTCACATTGCCAAAGCTGCTGATAACTGCACAGATGAGGTAAAGTATTACAGGTGGCAGTAAGTCTGCCTTCCATTCCACCCATATATCATGCTAGTTCTTTCTGTCTTGCACTTCAAATGGCATTATGGCCTGGCACTTCACCAGGTTAATGTATCAATAAGTGTGGCACACCTGGGAGCCGTCAGCAGTACATGTTCATCACAGAAGTAGCCCCAGTACTTACTAGTTATGTCCACCCCTCCCGGCATGATTGCAGGGCAGTTTTCTGTGCTGTCATCCATTACCCTGGTGCACTTGTCCATTCTGAGGTACTGTTGCAACTACCTCATGTACACAGACAACCCTTCCCTCTAAAGTCCAAACACTCAGACCTGTGGGAGTTACCCATATATCACCCAATGTGGACATATGCACTCTCCAGCAAAGACTGGACTAGCAGGTCAAGAGGATAAGGTCAACACCTGCACCACACCATGTGGAACACATAGCTCACCAGGACACCCACTTTGACAGCCATGACATACAGTGAAAAGCCACACACCCACTTTCACAGAGGCACTCAATGGACATTTACCCAAACAGCACAGACCAGCAAGATAGACACCCACTCAGATACCATGACATGGCACATGCCAAGGGACACATATTTACCCTACACAGTGTGCCCCTCAACCTAAGCTCCTAAGGCTAACCAACTTGCACAATACAGTGCTCATGGGTAACTGAATACTGTGGCACGCACATATCCCACTCACTAAGCTGAATATGGAGCAGGTAACAGCTAAATATCTATCACATGCCAACATCCAACACATGAGACAGCCAGTCATGGAACTCCACAACAACTATGAGTATCACTCTGTATCCATGTGGGTGTGAATGACCTGGGACACACCTCTGTGGACTACATGACAGGAGACATGGTTGAACTCCCTGATTATGTGGTCCAGGCAAGTGTGACAGTAGCTATGAGCAGTATACCGCCATCACCCAGAATGATGCTGTGGTACTATCAACAGATGATTGATTGCAACATTGGCTTATGTGTTTTGTGTCAATCTCAGGGGGTCCAGTATCTCTCTGCTTGGGATGACATGACTGACAGAACTCAATGACTTGCCACAGACATCCTACATCTGTCAGTGCTGGGTTTCCAGGTACTGGCTAAATGTCTTGCCACACCTATAATGCCTTATTAGGGAGTGTTCCTAATATAATTACCACCATGACAGCTAGACATGTATGCAATCTGAGGGTCATGCTGCTCAACAGTAGACATCTAACTGTCAGGATGCAGTCACTCAAAGCACTTGTTGAAGTGGAGGACATTAACATCTCTGCCTTAATGGAGGGGTGATTCACAGCAGCAGACAGCAGCCCTGCAGTACCAGGCTATAATGCATTCCACAGCTGTCAGCCCCCAAACATGGACCTCACCACACCTCCACAGGTGGTGTTGTGTCCATATTCATTATGGATAGGAAGGCCTCCAGACTAGTACCCCCGCATGATGCATTGGTGATACTTCCGGTACAACTGCCTTGGGGTAATAGTGCAATCCAGACCATAGCCTCATATGGGTCCACATCTATGTGTCTAGACTGTCAATACACATTCCTCAACACCCTGCCATCTATGATGGTCCAATGCAACACTGACATAGTATGAGACTGCAACTACCCCTCCATCACATGGGGAAAGTTGCCAAGCGCCATTACAGTGGCCCAACACTTCCTGAGATTCATCATTTCCAATGCCTTGGATTGGCTCATACTGACCACCGGTAGAGGATGCAACAACCTTAACCTGTGTTGACTACTTAAATATTTCTATTGTGGGTGGCCAGTGATGTGCACTGCTTCACATATATATGATTTATATTCCATAACACGGACAGTGTCTGGGTTCTGCACCTGTCCCACAAGCATGTCCTTTGAAGTGTGAAAGTGTGCTTGAGGTCTCTTGGCCATGTTGTGTGGACAAATTGGTATCTTCAGATGTTGTATTCCTGACCTAGTTTGGTGTGACATGGCTTTGTAACTGAAGTAGTGCTTGCACCTAAGTAGACAGTATGATACAGGGATTCATTGGAGTTAGTGGAGTCTGTCCATGCAGGGCATGTGTATAAGGCATGGTATTCTCTTTGTGTGGTATGTTTGCAGACTCTACAGTTGTTGCAGGTGTCGAGTGGGGTACATGGCAAAAGGGCCACTGTACACATTGATTGGGCTACTAAGGGGATGGTACAGGGTGACCATGTCCTTTTACTGGCTAGATAACACACACTTAGGAGATGTAACACATCAATGTATTTTCTGATGTCAGTGGAGATGTAACACATCAATGTATTTTCTGATGTCAGTGGCACTGTTGTGGTCAACAGACAGCTGTCAATCTGTGTTTCCTATTCTGTTATTACAATGTCACTGTTCAGTGGACTACCACCATTGTATAACTTCATGTGAGCCATGCTGTTTCCAGAGGTAATGGTGGCACATCTCTTGGTATTGGGGTAATGTCCAGGGTTCTGACAACAGTCATAGGTGTCAGAGTGGCCTTTATGCATGAGGTCAACATCACATGGATTGGGAATGCTACCACCCACCTTACTGTTGTATGCAAACATTTCCAGCCAGGGTACCTTTGTGTTCTCCTGCACCTCAGAAGGGCAGATGCCAAACATGAGAGGACATGTGTCTGTACCCTGTGTGACACCAGTCATGTCTGGTCATCAGTTTGACATGGGGTCCACTGCAATCACACCGTGGGTACTATCTGTGAGGTGGTTTGCAAAAGAACTACTGATATAGTGGTTGATGCCTAGCCAAGTGTATTTGTGTATGATTCCTGGGTGGAGAGTGGTCTCTGAATATTAGAAGGGTTGCCTATATTGTTAACTATTCCATACTGTCACATAATCATTGCACATGGCACTACACATTTAGGGCTGTAGATTGTCTACATCTACCTCTATGGCGTTTGACAACTGTTGGCCTTGTAATGTGGACACTGAGACATATACCAGGTCATCAATATAATAATTTAGCAAAACCCACCTCCCAATGGATCCTGTTATTACACAATCACAAAAACTCCCACAGGATACTGATGACAGACAAAGATACACACACACTTGCTAGTACTGAGTTTCAACCCCCTACCTATCTATGGTATTGCTACTATAGTGTTACACATTTATCACAGCTTAATGGTATAACAGCGTCCAAACACTCTAAGGTGAGTGACATCAGCAGCCATTATAAAGTATTACACTTTGACATGTACTGGCTGTCTATGGACACAAAATACTTCAACCTACAGATATACACACACACTCACAGACACAATTTTACAATTGCCAAAACTAAGATTAGAAGTCCTACTTAAGTAGTGTTTTGCACTACAGTATCACACAGCTATCATGAGCGCCACAAAGCCTATATGCGGATGAGCTCTCCAAATGTATCTTTGAAGGTGAGTGACATCAGCAGCAGTGCTAAAGGAGTGGTAAGGGAAGTGTAGTGAGTGTGAATGGCCTCAAAATCATGTCTCTACAAAGACACACAAACTCACAAATTTTCACAGTTACCAGGACCAGGATTAGGACACCTACCCAACTAGTTTGCTATATTCTAGTATTGTGCAGTTATCACAAGCGCCCCAAAGCTTACATGTTGGAGAACTGTCCAAAGGTTATCTTTGAAGATGAGTGACATCAGCAACAGTGCTAAAGGAGGGATAAGGGAAGTGTAGTGAGTGTGAATGGCCTCAAAATCATGTCTCTGCAAAACCACACACACTCTCACACACACATTTTCACTATTGGCAAGGCCAGGATTAGAACACCTACCTACCTACTTACACTATAGTATTATGCAGTTATTACAAGCACAACAGAGCTTATGCATTGGTGAGCTGTCCAAAGGTATCTTTGCAGGTGAATATCAGCAGCAGTGCTAAAGTGGGGGGAAGTGTAGTGAGTGGGAATGGCCTCAAAAATCATGTCTAAACAAAGACATGCACACTCTGTTACACAAAAACACACATTTTCACAGCTGCCAAGATAAGGATAGAACACCTATCTAACTAGTTTGCTACACTACAGTATTATGCAGTTATCACAAACACCACAGAGCTTATATGTTGGTGAGCTGTCCAAAGTATCTATGCAAGTAAGTGACATCAGCTGCCATGCTAAAGGAGGGATAAGGGGAATGTAGTGAGTGTGAATGGCCTCAAACTCAGCCATCTAGAAACACACACACACTCACACACAACTTTACATTTGACAGGACTGAGATTACAAATGCTACACGAGTACTTATTTGTACTATAGTGTTACACAGTTATCACAAGCACCACTGACACTATAGAGCTGAGAGCTGACAAAAGGAATTTCTACAGTGAATGACATCAGCACATCATGTGATATAGGCCAATGGGATTTGTACTGGGTGGGACAGGCCTCATAATGGTGTTATCTCTGTCTGTCTCTGTTTTCCCCATGTCTCTGTGTGTGTATGTCTGACATATGATATTATGTTTGCCTTAGATATGTGTGAGTATTCCTATCCAATATGTGTGTGTGTGTGTGTGTGTGTGTGTGTGTGTGTGTGTGTGCGCGCGTGTGTGTGCGGTGTGTGTGTGTGCGTGTGTGTGTGTGTGTGTGTGTGTGTGTGTGTGTGTGTGTGTGTGTGTGTGTGTGTGTGTGTGTGTGAAGTATCAATGGTGTACAATTTGGTGTGTGTGCACAGACATCTGTGAATAACAGATATCTATAGTCCACTGTGTTGTCAGACATGGGCTTCATTTCTCTAAGTGTAGAAGCATGCCCAGTATGACCTTCTATACTGAGTGTGTGTATCCATTCCAGGGAGAGTTGTACTCCAGTACAGAGTTTCTTGTGGTGCAGATACACCTAGCAACCTGTTTCGGCAGGATATCTGTAGATAGGTTGCCAATATGGAGACACAATGGGCATAACATATGGGGGATAATGTAACTATTTCTGTCTGTGCTGCTTGTGTAACATGGTTGGTTGTAGCATACATTGTCTGACATATGTACTGTTTTATACTGTGATGTATCATGTCATCAACTACTGACAGATATCATTCTTTGCTCACAGTTATTTACCAGGGAAATACAAGATGAATGAAGCTGAGACCAATATTCTGAGGCATATAGACTACACATTCTGGCACACTCCTGCCATTGTGGAGCAGTAGCTACAGTCAATAGACTGCTGGTTCTGTGTAAATGCTCCAGCACCTTGGTAGTATGCTGGCTGGAGATCCCCTTCTTGTGCTTTTCTCAACTTAATTGAATGGCCATATCCTGCTGGGGCCATACCTCTCAGCTGTACATGTACACCCATGTTATCTAGAGGCAGGACTCATATATCTGGTCAGTTTACATTCACATTGTGGTTTACAAGCAGCTGTTGTGGCTTTTTATTCATGGGTTTGCAGTCAGGGGGTAGTATGGGCAGACATTAGTTTCAGACTTCACACACTCCATAAGATCCATGCTTCTACATTCCCTCTCTGTTATTCTCTCCTCTTCCTAACATTATGAAAGCACTATCACAAAAGTATCCCTATATGTGGGCCTTTATCCCAGTAGTATTTATGGCCTGGTCCACAGTTCTTGCAGTAGGACATGGGGAGGCATGCTACTGGCATTTGTCAGCATGGCCTTGCATTTGTTTTCTGTTTACTGTGTTAGGTTGTTAGTTAGGATGCCCTGACATTCTGTATATTGGCACTATGGGTGAGGCATGGGCCTTTGCTAGAGGACTGTAGGCCATTTGAGAGTGCTGCAGGCCATCTATAGCAGGCCAGTGCATTCTGTCACTCATACTCTCCCAGGCTGCAAGCCAGTGGATTACTCTGGTGGGACAGTGATAAATGGCTGATGTGTTCGTGTCAATCCCTTCTGTTCATACTGATCCACAAGTCTGGATGTGGACAGGTTGGTGCTTACAGCTACAGACACACCTGCAGGGGACACCTATTCAGCATGCAGCATTATGTATGTATTCCCATACAGAGATGGGTTCATGCTGTACTCATTCTCTACATTAAGGATATGACCTGTGAAAAACCTGTGGCTGATGGCAGGGTGAGCTGAGTGCATGCGTGATATGGAAGCTACTGCCCCTGACTCACATATATACCTGGGACATTCCCATTATGCTGCCTTGTGTGTGGACATGGACAGCCCATCATTACTTTATAACTGTGCCTTTTGTGGTCTGCCAGTGAATGGCTAGATTACCAGTATTCCATACTAGAGGGACGAGTAGTGTGATGCTAACTTCTATGTATACTTCCAAAGTTGTGTGCAGTTGGCAGTTATTTTATATGCAATCTGTGTAGGGTACTTCCACCTGTGTACTATTTCTAGGTATGAGCCCCCATTCCTAGCATGTCCAGCTTTCCGGCGGTGACAGATATTGACATGTGGACAGTGAGTTTGTACAACTGCTGACATGGGTGTAGCTGTGAAGCAGTGTGGTTGGCACTGCAGTTGTTGGAACATGGCCCTGTCGACCACTGTACTGTACCTAGGCCACTGAGACACAACCATCCAGGCATACATGCTGACCACTTCCAAAAAATATTAAACATACAACAAACTTACCACACTGAGTCCTGCATATTGTACACATGCAACAATCTGTCATGTATATTGGGACAGCTCTGGCAATCTGTGCTCCAGTAATATTACTCCTCAAACTTATGTTACTGCATTTCTACATGGGATTGGGGGGGTGCACACCTGAAGACTGTAAACATTTGCAATGACTATACTGGTATTTCAGTTACTCTGTTGGCTTCCATTTCATATTGTATTGTGACCTATCATGCAGAAAGGAGTCATATCAGTAGAGTACATATTAGACTGTAATGTCATAGATTTCAGTTTCAGACGTCTTACCCTTCAGAACTAAAATACAACTGCCACACCTGTTGTAGTATGTCTGTGTAGATCTGGAGGGGGGGGGGGGCTGTTCACCATTGCCATCATTTGGGGCCTTAGCTCAGCCCTTCTTTATGGTCATCTACCACTGTCATCCTAGGTGAGGCTGGTGGTGGGTATGTGACCCTCATTGACATCCATGTGTGTGACCCATGGACACCCACAGTTATTTGGGCCACCACATGTACTACAGTGAGAGTTGTCACCTTGTGTAGTACTGCCTAGTATGTTGACACCAGTATTCATTATGGATTTTCTGCTGTCCTATATAGCTGTCAGCTGTCTGCTGCTATCCCATTCAGCCACACAATTCCCTTGCATGCTTGCATCCATATCATACATACAACTATCAGAAAATACTACTCCATTCACTAATTGATAGGAAGAGTGACTTAATTTGTTGCTGGGCCAGTATTAAGGATAGTGTTGGAGGGCTGACTATGTCAGATGCATGTAGTACACTCCCTAAACATGGTAAAGCACAGGGAGTGTCATGTTTGGCATCCATTTGACTGTATGTGTGAGTTGGAGAGAGGTGTCATTCCCTGGGTGCCTATAGTGTCAGTGTGTGCTATGCATTGCCTCTTTGCCAAGGCCAGGGCACACTAGGCCCACCTCCATCTGCCTACTGGAGCTGGCTCAGGGGGCTCCTCTTCTGAGTCCCTCTGTGCCTGTGGGGACCTTGGCAATGGTGGGGGCTGTGTGGCCCTTCTCCATCCTGTTCCTGCTGCAGCTGTTTCCACAGGATCATATTGTGTAGCATGGCACATACTATGAACATGTGTGCACATATGGCTGGAGAGTACTGCAAGGCTCCACCAGATATATCCAGGCAGTGGAACTGTGACTTGAGCATCCCAAACACCCACTCTTTAAAGATCCTGGTTTGTGCATGTGCCTCATTATGGAGTTCTTGCATGTGTGTGTGTGCATTTCTGATGGGTGTCATCATCCACGGCTCCAGTGCATAGCCAGCATCCCCCACCAGATGCCATATGGGATGCCCCCCTGACAAATCCCTGATACAGTTGTGTGGAATGCCAGATGTGGGTGTCATAATAGCTTCCAGGGCTGCCAGCACACACATTCATGGTAATGCCCTGGGCATTGCACATGACCTGGCAGTTGATGGAGGGGAAGCCCTTGCAGTTTATGTAGACCCTACCCTGCTCACTGGGTGGTGCTTTGATGTGGATGTGCATGCAGTCTATAGCACCCAGTACCTGCAGGTATTCAGCTACATGGTGGAAGAGACGCATATTGCTGGTCAATTCCTCATGGGTGTTGGGGAAGTAGATGTGTTCATGGACATGTGGTAGCATGGCATCCAGGAACTGATGGAGTACTCTGGATGCAGATGCCTGTGACACCCCCATGATATCCCCAGTAGGTCTTTGGAAAGTACCTGTAGCTAGTATTCTTAAGGCTACACATACCTTAGTATCCACTGGGATGAGTTCCCCTCTGTTTGTTCTGGATGTGAGTTGAAGCTGGCACAGCTCCACAATTTGCTGATGGATGTCCTGTCCACCATGTAATGCACTACAATCTTCAGGTCATGTAGCCCCTGATAGGTCACCCTGGGTCTGACCACTCTGCTCCTCCTCCTGGGTCTTCAGTGGTTGGCAGCATTATCCTCCTCACCACAGTCAGTCTCCAGCACATACTGATTTATCAGAGCAATGGCAGCCCGTAGCATTTTGTCAGTTAAAATTCCCAGGTTTACTCCAAAGGTGCAGAGTTTGTGGGAAAATGCAGACTGATGGGTGTTCCCATACTTTATAGTGGTGTGCTGCTTCTGCTGCCTGTTAAATTGGCTGTTTCTGATTCATTCCAGCTGCCAGCTTACTTGCTCATGGCTTGTAATTAGCCACTGTGAGTGTTAGAAACACTACTGGCGATTTGTGGATGGTAGCCTTTATTCTGCTGTTGCCCTTTTTGTAATTATTTTTTACTTGCATCTCCTCCTGTTTACAACTCTGCAGCTACCTGCCAGCTGTATTATATTTGCAGGGTCCATTCTGAGTTGCAGGACTTTCATAGTAGTGATTTCTACATCAGTTCACCTTTATTTTGTGCTGTTGCCCTTTAATTCTAGTTTACATGTCTTCCCATCTTCAGCTCTGCAGCCACCTGTTAGCTGCATTATTTGAGTGCTTTCATTGGCCAGTTGTGAGTTGCAGACTCCCATATTGCTGATTTGTACAGCGTTTCCCTTGTTCTGCTACTTCCTTTGACTTTTCCTTCTATCCTTCATCTTTCAGCTTGTTGTTAGTGTAAACAGCAAGATATGTCCCTCCCCTGCACATGCACACTCTCTTCAGTTCATGAAGTATGAGTAAACAGCCTCAGATACAACCAGTCTCCTATCTGTGCTTAGCTAAGCAGACACCAGCCAATAGGGGTCCAATGTGCTTCCAGCAAGCATGACACACCCCCTTTTCATGTTCCTTGCTCCTCCTGCCTACACAATGATGTTAGAGCACCTACACAGTTAGGTGCAGTCTGACACTTAGAAATCTTCCTGTTCAACTTGTGAATCAGTATACGTATCGTCATTAATTTACCTCACTGCCTTAAGCCCTATTTACTGCACTATTCCCAAGCCTCCCCCCTTAGCAACCACTGTTCCCTGCCTATGTTTACTTTCTGCATGCCATTGACTATAATGGCGAAAATGCAGAAAGTAGTTCTACTGACATCCCCTCCCCCCCACTAGCATACCTCATCCCCTGCCCTCAATGGCCGAATTTGGCCAACATAAAATAAAATGTAATTTTATTTTTTTCGAATGGTTTTGCATGCCAATGGCCATATATTTGACCATTGGCATGCATAATCTAATTAATACGCTTTCTGGAGTGCTGATATGCTGCCGTTGTGTAGATTGTAGAAATGTATTCAGTTAGTAACCAACTACACTTCTGCAAGCTACACTGTTCCAGCACGGAACATGCTGCTTTACTGGATCACTAATCAAGCTCATTTGCAGGGTTTTCACCAGCAAATGAACTCATTAGCATCCTGCACAGCTTTCCATGCTGGAACAGTGTAGGGTTGCTCGTGCACATGAAAACGGCATGTACATGGATCGCAAAGCAGCCATTTTCCATGTAGGAGCAGTTACACTTTTCCTGCATGGAAAATTACCGTTCTTTAATCTGGTGGCCACACATACCCCTCAAACAAACTTGCACTATTTTTTTTTTAAATAGCTGTCTCTTTAAGGCTGCCACACCAGGGTGATGTCATGTATATCACATTAATGTTCAGACACAAACTACAGCACCGCAAGACTGACTCTCCCTCCAGGCTCATATGAAACAAGCCCAGCAACTCAGATGAAAGAAAACTACTCAAGCTGGCACTAAAAGTGAACATTGACCAAAACCACTCCCTCTAAACCTAAATGTGCAACATAAACCAACCCACTCAACCAAAGCTACACCCAAGCAATCTCCTTCTAAGGCATATGACCCCAGGTGACATAACCTAATCTCTCTAGAAAAAACTATAACTGTGAGCAAAATTGTCAACAGCTCACACTCCTAAACAACTCAACCCCCACCACCACCCCAATGGTCACCCTATCCCATGAGACCCTGCCTCGCCAAACCAAACTTCTATACTAAACCTAAGTAAGCTAAAATGTAATACAAATACCTGCTCCAGCTATACCTACCCCAGTCACTAAAAGAAAAAACACAACTTACCTGCCAAAACCACCAGATTAGCTAGGTCCTCACACATCACTGATTGCCTTGGACACAGTACATGTTGCACATTCAATTGCAGTGCCAAAGAGGATGACTGCACTCTTGTCTTCTGCTTATATATTGACTGCTCTTCTCCCATCACCACCAACATCCAGACTTAGCCTTTCCTAAACTACTTCTTAAATTCCCCCCCTACCACTTCTAACTTTTTCAACAAAACAAGGGTCCCAGCAACAAATGTGTCTACAGGAAACACTTCTTTTTGTGTCTGTCAATATGATGCTATAGCTGCTAGGTGTAGCTATTTCAGTGATTAATAATATTTTTCCTTTGGCTATTCATCTGGTTTTCTTGCTTCTACATTCTTAACTATTAGACAGATGACCACTAGGGTCCTTATAAGCCTAGCCATGAAAACCAAATGTGACCCACAAATTTGAATTATATAGGGGGTGTTCTACTGACGAGCCAGACCAGGGGTTAATTTCCAATTATCCATCCATTAGTCCAGGCTGAGCTTAAATAGGATAAGGAGGAACTCTGCTTCACATGGATGGGGAGTGTATTCCAGAGAACTGGAATTTTCTGAGAAATATGTCTGTCTCTCCAACATGTCCTGTTTATGTCACAAGCAAAATTCATGTATTTTAATCTAGTATCTGCGTTGCTGTTTGTTTTGTAGATGTGCAAAAGGTTCATCCAAACATTATCCAGGGATGCCTTATAAGCCAGTCAAAGATCACCTCTTAGAAGTCTGCATGATACTGAGCAATGAGACAGGGCTGTGAGGCAATTATCATAGGACATGGTGTTTACCACCTGTTTTCTTTTTTTAAGGAGCCTTTGTGGATGTATCAGTTGCATTATACTATGTGAAGGATCTGATGAGGGCTGAGTATATTGGTTTGATGACTTGTCTGGACTTAGATGCCATGCCTTTGCTTACAAGATGAGCAACATAGAAGGAATTCTTAATTTATTGGATACATGTTGGTCAAAGGCTAGGTTGCTATTACATGGGTAGGAGGAAAAACAACAGCCAAACGATCCACCAACAATGTAAAACTCTATTACATGGGTTCCCAGATCCTTGACTAGAGAATCAATTTTTAGGAGTGTTTTATTGATGATGTATTTATCCTGTGTGGCCAGCTTCCATAAACATAGTATAATGCATTTCTTACTACTGACTTTTAAGCTATGGCTTTAGCACCAAGCGTTTGTCTTTGTTAGACATTCCTGAAGGATGTTCTCATTTCGGGGGGATTCAACGACTGCTCCCATTTTACAGTCATCTGTGAACCTGGTTGACCAGAGGCCTTTAATATTGGCTTTATCATCTGAGAAGTAGATACCAAAGAAGAGTAGGTCTAGCAGAGTGGCCTGGGGGACATCACTGGTGTCCAGCCTGTTTGTGTAAGTGGCCTCAATTATTCTAAACTCCTAGGTCCTATCAGTGAGCCAGCTAGCAATCAAGCATGTTATAAAGGGGTGTATGCCTAGTTCTATAGGCTTGTTGACAATGCCTTAGTGGAGTATTGTATCAAATCCTTCAGACAGATCTAGGTAGGAGGTATGCACCATTTTCCCCTCATCCATTGTCTTAGTGACCTTTTCCTAGAAGTCCACCAGATTAAGTAAGCATGATTTTACTTTGACAAAGTCAAACAGGGATGGATCCAGTGTCTGGAAGTCTTCTATGTCCTTCTTCTAATTTCCATGGCTTTGCAAATAAGACTAGTTAGATTAAGGGTTCTGTAGTTTCCAGGATCTGTTGAAGGTCCTCCCTTATGAAGGGAGATGACCACATCAGTCCTCCATTCACATGGCACAAAGCCTGTTTCAAGACTATAGTTAGATAATTACTCCTGGGTCCAGATATGTCCTAGGATATGACTGGAGTCCACTGAGGCCCTGTTCTTGGCTTTACTGAGTATAGCCAGTACATGCTCCCTAGTTATAGTTGGAAGGGTTATGTTTCTGGGTATTTTTGGGGATGGCTGAGGGTAAGAAAGGGGTAAAGTTAGAAATGAATTTGCCCTCTAACAGGTTTGCCATATTGGCAGGTTCAGTGAATATGGCACCATTAACCACCACTTTATTGCATTGCTCTGAGCTGCCCTTGAGGTTTCTGACATAGATGAAGAAGGCTTTATGGTTATCATTCACTTTGGAGGGTATCTTACCCTCAAAGTTGGCTTTGTGTGACCTAATTAGCCCTCTTAGTTGCCTATTTAGTTGGATAAGAAAGTTTTTTATATTTTGGGAATTACCCTTCCTTATTTTCACCATTTTGTTTCCATTTTGTTGCATATCCTGTTTAATTTGGGATGCCACCAGGGTGGTTTGTTTCTGGGGCTAGTTCTGGGCTTACTTCTGGTAGATACAGCAGCCTCTATGTAGCCACTGACATGCTCGCACAGAGTTTCTGACAGCAATTCCGCATAGGCTGCTGTGTTCTCAGGGCTTGTAGGGGCATTGAATTTTGACAAATCATTGCTTTTGAATAGTTCCTACTGGTTTTAATGAGATTACAGAGTTGATTTTTATTTTGAAGGAGACAGCTTTATGGTCGAGCCTTACCAGGGATGATGAGACATTGAGGAGCTGCAGTTCTATACCATAAGTGTGAGCATGAGGTCCAGTATGTTGGATCCTTTAGCGGACATATTTACTATTTGGACTACTTGGTCAAGAATGTTCGTGTTTACAAAGTCCAGGAATCTCTATGCCTGTAGATTTGAGGCCATGTAAGACTCCCACTCCCATGAGTAGGGTGTTAAGTTGAATGGTATGTCTCTCCAGTGGATCCAAGAAAGCATTGTGAGCTTCTTGGGAAATGGAGGGTGACCTATAGCTGGCTAGGATATGGTACAGAAGTCATTAGTGATCTACACATGGAGGAACTCCAACACATCAACCTGTTTGACCACCCTAGAGGTCTGCATCATCCTGTCTGACCACCCTAGAGGTCTGCATCATCCTGTCTGACCACCCTAGAGGTCTGCATCATCCTGTCTGACCACCCTAGAGGTCTGCATCATCCTGTCTGACCACCCTAGAGGTCTGCTTGTTGTTGATATATATTGGGACTCCTTCTCCTTTAGTCCTTACCTGTGCAAATACTGCTCTAAAAGTATGGAAGGCAATGAAACTTTGAAATATCATGGTACTCTCTGTTGCTTTTAATAATGTCTCGGTAACTGCTCAAATGTCCATATTCTCGAATGTGAGGAGAGCTTAGAGGGCATATAGTTACTTATTTAGACTCCTGGGATTGAGCAGTAACATCTTGAGGTTCATTTGAGTTGATTTTGCTATGTCTGTAGGTTTGTCAATTTGACATTGCCTAAAAAAAGGCACTATGGGAGTGGATAAAGTTTTAACCAGTATTCAAAAGACTAGACAGGAAAGGTGAAGACCATCCTTGGCAAGGCTATATGGTCTGTTAACCCTGTTCTCCCAAACTGACTAATGCTGGATTCCCTTAGATTTATACCAGAAAGACAGCCAGTTGTTGAAATCAATAATTTTTTGCTCTTATTGTGGCATCATTCTCAGTGATGGTAATATGCTGCTCAAAGCTCCATAATGTCTCTCTGCATATAGTCCAGGGAGGTACATCTCAGGTCATTTATGCCTACATGGATTATGATGGAATCATACAGGTACCTGTGTTGTAATGACTTGAGTGAGTGTGTGATTTGGCAGGTCTATGCTCCTGATAAGCAGTTATCTTTTCTTTGTTCAGCCTGGTTAGAGGGGCATCAGTATGTCTTATGATAGAGTCCCCTATTATGAGTCTTGGGAAGTGTATTTGCTTGGCTTGGGGCTAAGTGTTTGGGGTTTCAGTGAGACTGATGGTATGTGTGTTGTTAAGTGTTATTTCTTCTGAGTGCCTTTGGGCTACTGAGGCATAGCTTTGACAAGATATGGTCTAGGTAATCTTAGTTGTTTAGAAAAAACTGCTTTTAAGTGCCTCAGCATACATTAGTCTATGCATTTGGTGTGTGCTATATGTGGTGGGATTATGCATGTTGTTTTGACAACCTGACGTGCAATTGTATGTGAGAGTTTATCCTCAGGTGTCATTGTGTGTGCAGACCACTTGCATACTGTGTCTGCCTCTTGAAGGATTAATTAGCTGTCAGTAAACATTATACAATTGCTACATTGTCTCAAGATGCCCATCTCCACCAAGCTGGCTGCAGAGAAGTTAGGAAATTGCATATCCACACTGCCCAGTCTTTTGATTGGTGGGCTACAAATAAGGTTAGAAGGTTATTAAGGTTGCTTTGTGCAGACTAATAAGGGTGCTTTATTGGGGCAGATTATTCTAGACAGTATTAAATGCTGCTAACTTTAATGTTGTCACAATACTGAATTCTACTAAAGCTGCAAATATTTCCACTTAACTGTCAACTAGAAGCTCCAGTCTTGTTGGTGCACAAGATATTTGCTCTATATTGCTACCTTACAGTGTACAGTGTTATGGACCATTCTACTGGGAAAATTTTGCTTTTTAGGTGTTTGTTACTGTACAATGCACTGCTAATCCGTAATAAAAAAACAGAAAATTAACTAAATAGATAACTACACTGAGTCATTTTGTGTAATTCACAAGTCATATAAACCAGACTAACACCCATTGCCACAAAAAAAAAAAAAAAAAAAAAAAAAAAAAAAGTAAAAGAGACCCACAAGTACAATGCTACCTCAAACCAATTAAACAGCTAGCTGGCAATCTGTTGCTAAGGTTGATTTCAAGACAGTCCTACAGCAGCAACAGTGAGAAGAAGAGCAATTCTTTTACAAGAATGCAGTATAATGCACACATAAACACAGGAAATAATAACAATCATTCAAAATGAAGTGCGATTTAGCAAGAAAAAGTACTTAAATTTGCCTGGATGGCACTGGATACAAGTAAAACAATTCTTGAACACATGCTAAGTCATCAAGCTTTCCTCAGCTCTAGGAAAATAAGCAGGAGACAATATGTAGTAAAGGAGGTTTACTCAAGAGAAATACTGGTTTGCTGGGTTGACACAGTATCATGGACCAATGAGAAACAATGGGTGGGAAGTTTGCTTAAATAGCTTGTACAATAGACAATAGCAATGAAGGGTTGGGGAGGGAGGGACTTTGGAAATCAGATGACAATAAACTGTGGAGGCCAGAGACACAGCCTTATAAAACTACCACATCAAAAGGGAGACAGGGGTGGGAAAATTTTTGAAGGAACAAGCAAGCTAACTTGTGAGGCATCCAGTCAAATAAAGTCAATACTGGAGCTCTTTCAGAAACTTTAGCTTAATGTCTTAGTGGAGGATGGGGGAGACACAGCATGAAACTTTAAGCAGGTAAATGATAAGCAGAATATAAAAGCACTGAAGCATCAAATGAAGCAGATATAATTCTCTCACTATTGACCTTCTACTACAGTTTAAGGCACCAGACTATGCAGAAATTTACCGGTAAGGTTTATGGAAAAAATGCATTAGTAAATGACTAAGGCTCAAATCTGGCAGTAATATGCAGTCCCTCCACAAGTCTGAATTTAACTACAAAAATATGGCCCAGCAGGGTTTAAAATATAAAAAGATGCTTTTCCAAGTAATTTTACTTGTGGAAATAGAAGTGCAGGATAATGTGGAAATAAAATCCTCCCTCAGTTGCAAATTAAAATGTTAAGACTATGGTCCCAGAACAAACTGAAAAATGCGAACAGATAACTTTTTTGGCTAAATCATGAGAAAAAAGCAAAAACGTACAAATAAGTATCTCCACACAGGATACTATAAGTGCAACTTAAATATTTAAGCAACATTTTAATAATTCTGGAGCATTTCTCCCCGGGCCTCCACTGAAAACAGGATCTGTGGAACCTAGTCGGACTTTCCCGGTCAACAAATGTAAAATAAAAATAAATAAATAAATAAATAAAATTCTCTTTTCTTTTTGATGAAAAGACAGTTATTTACAGTTCCATACCTCTCCAGTCAAGAGGAACATTTCCTTAGTTTAATCATTTGCTCCCTCAAACTTCTAACAAAGTGTTTTACAGGGAATTTTTAAAATCTGCCAACTTGTTACACTTTCAGAAAACTTCTTCCCAATTACTTTTCTTTCCCACCACACTTGCATATTTGCTATTGGATTGAATAAATATTCTTTGACATTTGCTTGAATGCCATTATTAGTCTTTTACTTTTTTGGTTAAATTCACCTCTTCTTAACCATACATGTGTACAATCTCAAATGACACGTGATTAATCCAGTTCTCCATACTTGCCACATCAATTGTAGGCTTTTCAATGTTCTTTCTTTTCTGGTCCTGTATTTATATTCTTTAATTTGTATGTTGGTACTTTATGTGGCTGCATGATTGTTTCCGGCTTTTAGTTTGATTGCCATTCCTGTTCTTTTTCAAAATGCTTATGAGGAAAATGTTCATCTTAATCTTTCTTTCTTTATAGTTTAGAACTTTCAGTATGTTTGAATCTGAATATGTAAATAAACATGTATGCAGTCCCACAACTGTGTATATATATATATATATATATATATATATATATATATATATATATATATATATATATATATACAGAAAAAACAAGAGAGAGAACTCGCCTAAGATATCCTTGGTAAACAAAGCAAATTCCAGAAAAAAGCCAAGGCGTATCACCGTAGATGCCTCACCAGCGAGCTTTAGATCAAATAGGAAATCAATAAAATAAAAACATTAAAAACTTTATTCATATGTGGTTAACCACTAAAATTGTCTCAGCGGACTCACAATTCCAAAATGTATGGATAAGCGATTTCGGCAAAAACAAGCCTTCTTCAGATCCCATTCTATCTCATTCAAGGAGAGTTTTTTAAAACCATTCATCACCCAATCACATTGGTATTGGCATTTAGTATTGATCCTCCTTTCCTTCAAAAAAGGTTTAACTGGGACACTCCCATTCCAACCAGGATAGCAGTGTGCTTTAAGGTTCATTATCCAACGTACTTCCTCAGCTTCAGTTCTCTTCACAATATCTTCCCCTCTGGCAGTTTCTCTTGTTGCAGAGATTACCATAAATGTAAATGAATGATCTAAATTCTTTAAAATGTGTATATATATATAAAGCATTACTCTGTACCTTCTTCTTAATATCAGATAAATGTTTGGATATCCTCTCCTTTAACATTCTATTTGTCTTGCCTATGTAAAAGGCTGGACAAGAAGTACAATTAGCGATGCATATCACATTCTTGCTATTACAATCTGCTATCCCATGGTACCTATATGTTCTCTTAGTTTCCAGATGGTTAAAGGAATTTGTAGTTCTTATAACTTTACAAGAACTACAGAAGCCACATTTTCATGTTCTGTCATAATGAGCTCTTTCCTTCATGCTCTTATCCCGACTGGTGTCAAATCCATTTCTATTACATAGAAGTCTCTTCAAGTTTTTTCTGTTTTTGAAGGTAAAACTAGAATATTCCCCAACTATCTCCTTGATTCGCACATCTGAAGTCAAAATCAACCAATGCTTTCTTATAATTTCACATACATTTGCATGGTCAGAGCTATATGTAATATTACATTTCAAGGTCCTTCCTCTATCTTGTGCTCTAGTTTTTCTTTTCAATTTGCCCAATTGACTAGAGTAATAGGGCTTTCCTTTCGAGATACGTAACTCATGCAGTTGATTTTCTCTGAGCTCTCGTTCTTTCATTCGATACCCTCTTTCCAGGAAATTGTCATTTAATTTCCTCTCTTCCTCCTTGAACACCTCTTCTACTGTACATAATTTAGAGATACAAACTCTTTGATTGTCCGCTATATTGTGAAACACATGCTTTGGATGCATGCTCAGATAGTGTAACATGATTCCTCCACATCAGTTTTCTATAAAGTGAAGTGCTGATACCTTCTACATCTAGGAAAATCTCCACATCCAAAAGTTCTATCTCCTTTTTGGAATAGAGTAAATCAAACCTCAAAAAGGTAGTCATGTTGGTCAAAGACCTCGTAAAATCCTTCAGTGAAAACTCATCCCCTTTCCACAAAATGAAAGTGTCGTCCACAAATCTGTTATATAGTACAATGTTATCCTTCCACAAATAGTCCATGTGCGACATCCATTCCTTCTCCCATTGTGCCAAAATGCACACGTTCGAAGCACTCCTTAGTATGGAGAACGTCGACATCTGTGCAGTAACTGAAACCTGGTTCAAGGCTCCACAGAGCACCCCAGCACTACCGGGCTACAACTCATACCACACATTTTGGCCACAGAATATGGACCAAAACACAAAAGGAGGGGGTGCATCCATATTCATCAAGGATACCTACACCTCCAGCTTAGTCACCCAGCATGATACCTCTGAGATCCTCCATGTGCAACTAACATCAGGCAAATCTGCAATGCAAATTGTGGCCTGCTACAGATCACCCTCCAAGACCCAGGACCACCACTCCGCCTTTCTGGAGACACTGAAAAACATGAAGGTCCTACCAAACACCCTGATATTGGGTGATCTCAATTACCCTACCGCTAACTGGGAAAACTACTCAAGTACAAACACCCAGGTCCAGCGCTTCCTTGAATTTATCAGCTCAAATGCCCTGGATCAGCTGGTAAACTCCCCTACCAGAGGTGAAAACATATTGGACCTGGTCATCACCAACATGGGCGACAGGTGTTCTACACTGGAGGTAAACCCATCACTGGTTAGATCAGACCATAAACTAATCACTCTGGATGTCCACACCACACCACCACCCCCAACCAAGGAAACCACAGTGAAAAACATTTCTATAGCAAACTTCACCTTACTTAAGACAGAGGTGGTATGTTTCACAGCCCCCACGCTAAAGGAGAACAGTGTCCAAGATGCAGAAACCTTTACAAATGCACTCTATAAGCACCTACAAGGATGCATGGATCATGCCATCCCTAGCAAAACCAAGGCTCACTCCTCTAAGAGAAGGAAAGACATACCTGATCAGTATCAGTAAGAAACTTAGGTCCCTCATAAAATCATCCAAGGCTAACTTCGAAAGAAAAATAGCCAAGGATTCGAAGGATAACCACAAAGCCTTCTTTAGCTATGTCAAGAATCTAAGTGGCAACTTGTAGATATGCTCTGAGCTAGTGCAAAATAGCACAAAATATACTGAACTTACTGATATCGCCAACGTCCTGGCAGATAGATTCAGTGCAAACTTCACCCCCTCTCATCCCCAAAAGGGCCCACAACAATACCGGAAAAGTGTAGTGCCCCAGAAATCACAGATGCACAGGTGAAAACAGCCCTTTCAAAAGCCAAAAGCACAGCATCAGTGGGATCAGATGGTGTCCCAGGCTGCATCTTGCATGAAGTACAGAACAAACTAACCCCCCACCCACCTAAACACACTGTTCAACCTCAGCCTCTCCACAGGCTATGTGCCCATAGAATGGTGCACAGCAACTGTTAATCTGCTCCACAAAGGAGGGGCCACAACTGACGGTGGTAACTATCACCCCATAAGCCTGACTAGGAGCGCATCATCATGGAACTCATTAACAAAGACATTGGGAACCTCCAAACACTTGACCCGACCCAGTTTGGCTTTGTTAAGGGCAGATCATGCCTACTAAACCTGGTTGAATTCTTCGAGACAGTCACCAAGGCCATAGATGAGGGAAAGGTGGTTCACACAGCCTACCTTTAGCTTGCCAAGGCTTTTGACACCATTCCCCACTCAGGAATTATAGAAAAACTCACCAGCCTGAACATAAACCCCTGCGTCACTAGATGAGTTGCCAACTGGTTTAAAGACAGAACTCACACGGTAAGAATAGCGGGCTACAGGTCCGCCTCTAAACCAGTCACAAGTGGTGTCCCACAAGGCTCGGTCCTGGGACCCCTACTGTTTGGCATATACTTCTCAGAAGTACAGGCAAACACAGGAGGACTATGGCTAACCAAATTTGCCAATGACTGCAAACTGGGAGCCATAACTGACTCTCCAGCTGACAGGGACATTCTCCAAAACGGCCTTACTGAGATGGACACCTGGTGTCAAAGTCATTGTCTCAAGCTAAATGCCAAAAAATACATAGTCATCTCATTTGGGAAAAACAAAACACCCACTAATTACCACATAGGTGGCAGCCCCCTTAACACAGAAGAGGTAATAAGAGATCTGGGGACCCAGGTATATAGTAATCTCTCCTTTGACAATCATATTTCCAAAGTAGTTAGGAAATCCTTCTATGTAGCCCATCTAATTACTAAAGGGTTCGCATCTAGAAATAAAGAGGTTATAGTGCCCCTCTACTCGTCACTCATCAGACCAATCATAGAGTACAATGCTCCATTTGGGATGTACCCCATAAGACACTTCCAACAACTGGAAAGACCACAAATGTACCTCACCAAGAGAATTACTGGCCTCAAACATATGTCCTATGCAGCCTGACTGGAAAAACTCGGGCTGTACTCAGTGGCATATCGCTTACTCAGAGGTGATTTCTGCCTGACTTACAAAGCCATGTCCAACTCAGAATTGATGGACATACTCCACCTAAAGACATCCAAGTCACTGCAAGCCATGCACTCTAGTGAGCTAAACCTCGCCACAACAATAAATAGAACATGCTGGAAGGATAGATTCCTGTCACAGAGACTCCCCATGCTTTGGAACAAAATTCCTAACTAAATTAGGCAGAGCCCCTCACTAATACTCTTCAAGAGAAACCTTGATGAGTGGATGGGTAACAGAAAATACACCCCTGGGATCACTTCATTGGCTTTTCTTGACAGAGGCTCAGTTAATTAATCAATGGGGCTGCGAAAGCTGACACACTCTGGCTAGGCTTATAAATGCCCTCGGGCAGATAGCCTAGTACCTACCTATGAACCTATGAACCTATGATCATCTTTGCTTGTTAACTAGAATTCTCTACCCCTACCACCATTTGGTGAGTCTACAGAATGTCTGGAATCAGTGAGGACAGGACTCACTAAATAATGACAGCCATTTAAGTTTGAGTCTTCCTATCTTTCAGGAAACACATGGTAACACAAAACATTTTATTCTAGCAACTTTCTAAAATTATACAAGCAATGTTTAAAAATTTAAAATGTGTCCCTGGTTTTGGGATGTTGCCCCCCCCCATAAACTTTGGCTTTTTGTAGATTTCTTGTGCTGCAAAGTTGAGAGATATAGTTGAGTGTCAAGTACATTTTACTAGAAGCTGAGAGCTTTAGGGGAAGAGTTTAGTGCTGCCTATGCCAAGTCTGCATGCAACGTGCAACTGTTTAGCAAATTATATCACTATTGTGCTCAAGTATTTAAAAGCATTGTTAGTAGCACAACAGGTAGTATACTTTTGATGCAGGAGGTTGTGTGTTCTACTCCCACAGTATGTAGATGGATTGCTGATACCGTATTGTGCTGTACTTTAAAGGAGGTGAATACTGCAGTCCTCAGAATGTCCTCCTCTGGAGCAGATGCCTAGTAACTATGAACCTGTTATCAGTTTTCCATCCATTCCCTATTGCAATATTTCCAGCTTACAGTACCTTTTTAATGTAACATAGGCAATTTATTCTTTATCGGCAACAGGCACTTTATTTACAAATGAAACAATGAAATATAAAGTTGTTTGCTAGCAGTAACCTCTTCATTAGTTACAGATCTCTTTAATGTGGAATTATTTAGTTGACTTTAACTTCTGCAGAGATTGAGCATATTTACTGATATTGGTGGATTGTAATGACAGAAGTCTGAATAGAGTTTTTATGATGGAAATGTTCTGAATTGGGCAGGTTTGTCATTATTGGTTCATACTTTTTGTTTCATTGCTTGCTGGAAAAATGTTCAAAACAATAAATTTAAAACACACTTTAACAAATGTGCTGGATTATACATGTAGTATAATTTAATACAATCAGGAAGGTGAATCAAAGAACACGTGTGTTTTCATGGTCTTAAATATGTGTACAAGTGCCCTAGGATTTGAAAACAACCCAAAGGTAAACTTTATCCACCACTGGCCAGATTAATTTTCCTTTAAATGTGGGTTTCAGCACATTTCAATGAATGTGAGTTTCAAGGGCAGAGAAGTTTTAATGCCGAGTCTGTTTTCATTGTGAGGCTGTATTGCTTTGTTTATCAGATGTCTATCAGTGTTTGTGCGACAACATTTTAAATAAAAGTTTTAAATTAAATCCAAATAATAACTGTAGATGTAAAGCATAACATAGTATGCACATTACAGTGTTTATGGTAAATGGGGGGGAAATAGTCAAGTAATGGTACACTGGAATGGCTGCAGGGGGGACCCCATTTGAACATGATTTTGTGAGGAAGAAGGGGCATCAAACCCAAAGACAGCCCCAGATGGCACAAACTCTAGGTATCAGACAAACTCCAACGACCAGCAATATGCGATGCATGACACCAATACTGAATCAAGATAATAATTTTATTACGTATTCTTGTATATTCATATATCCAGACCGGTTAGAAAAAAATTTTTCAAAAACATAAGATAATCACAAGCATTTATATTGTTTCCTAACCAATGGAAACAATGGTATAGCCCAACCTAGTGGTTGGAGTGTTTTGACACATATAATGAATTGCACCATAATAAGTTGAAACGAACAATTCTAGTATACATATATAAAACTGTTTACATTGAGATACCCAACAAACTCTAGGTATGCCACTGTTTCCTGATGAACCATACTTCAGTGGTCATTTAACTGATGTGCCTGTGGATCCATGTTACATTTACTGTACCTTTAGAAAGAGAGGAGTAAATTCTTAACTGTGTGCTATTTAACAATCCATGATGATGGACAACTGGTGCAAATCCTACTTCCTTGAAGCACAGGGTATGGATTGCTTGACATTATCATTTGGCGACTTATGGTTAATATGCCTTTAAGTTTCCAGCAAACCAAACTTACATGGATCTACAACATTATCAAAACTTAAATAAAAATAATGTAATAGCCCAGTTCTCATTTGGTATTTTATCAGTGCATTGCTTATACTGTGATATCTCCTTGGTAGTTATATCAGTATTTAAAACAGATTGTTTCATTTTTTTTTTAAATTTGTGCCTGTCTAACATCATAACCATTGCTTATACTGTGATATCTCCTTGGTAGTTATATCAGTATTTAAAACAGATTGTTTCATTTTTTTTAATTTGTGCCTGTCTAACATCATAACCACTGTGATATCACCCATATATTCCCCATCACCAGGTACAAACCAGTCATGGTATGACTATCATGCAGGGATCTATAAGGGATTTTCTGTTTTTCTGGCCCTACACCCCCGATGGCTGGCATGCTTGCAGCTATGACTGCCTGCTATGTCTTTCACTGGGTGCATGCATATTCTCCCGCATGTACCATGAAGACTTACATTACCAACATTCCATGAGAGAGACAAGCGCACATCCCTGGGCATTGTGCTGCATCTTGTGTACCTCTATTTTTAATAGGTTGTGATGTTAGAGTTGAATAGACTTCATCTGCCCAACAGATGGACAAGCTGGTATTGACCATGCATTCCCATCTGACCTGACTGGCTCTCTAATGCTTGGGTGGTTAGTTAATCTTGTATGTCTGCTTCACAGTTAAAACTGTATCCACCTACACCTTGGAACTAAATGATTAGTGTATTTGATTTTTCCTGCATTTCTCAAGTTCTACCCTTCATGTCTAAACTTGAGTTACATTAATTTATTAATGGCATCCTGGTACATACCTGGCTTGACTTAATCTGGCAGTAAGTTAAATACCTATGCTTAACAGAACTCGATCAGAATTTAATGAAATAAATTAATTACACACCAGGTAATATAAATACATCATCCAAACTGCAGGTATAGCATTTTCAAAATAATTTTTTTGAAAGGCCAACAAGTTGCAAATGTTACATATCAAATCTATGACATTATGAACTTATGATAAGGCTTTTATTACATATATAATTCTACACAATATACAAATGCTTACCATAATCATGTGAAACAGTACATTTATTTTCATTAAATTCTGAGACATAATTCCAAAGTTTCGTACACAGGTATTATTATGGGAAATCATAGTCCTGCTGATGATTCTGTTTAGCTAAACCATGAACATTGCACAAAGAATTTGTAACAACCTTTATTACCAGTAGTCTGTTCATGACACACTGGCATAAGGATAAAAAATTACTCTCAGCAGTGAACAGCCCTGCTATAAGACATAAAACTCAACACACATGAATAGTGTCAAGTGACATTTATTTAGACTGTATAAGTGAGCTAGTCCTAAGCCCTTTTCAGCCACGACACAACCCAAAAGTCAATACAAGGTTTATAGCTTTACACTAGACATTGTTTACAGCTTACAAAAACATGTTCAGCAGACTGTGTTAAAAATATAGGATGCAATTCCAGTATAACAAGATTAGCCTATCACAATAACTTTATAACCTTATATCAGAGATGGTATTTTAGGCTAACACAGTAACTTTATAACCTTATATCAGAGATGGGATTTTAGGCTAGCACAGTAACTTCATAACCTTATATCAGAGATGGGATATTAGGCTGGCACAGTAACTTTGTAACTTTATATCAGAGATGGTATTTTAGGCTAACACAATAACTTTATAACCTTATATCAGAGATGGTATTTTAGGCTAACACGGTAACTTTATAACCTTATATCAGAGATGGTATTTTAGGCTAACACAGTACCTTTATAACAAGTCATCAGAAATGGTATTTAGGCTAACATAGTAACTTTATAACCATTTATCAGAAATGGTATTTCAGGCCAACACAGTAACTTTACAACCATTCATCAGATATGATATTTTAGGCTAAAACAGTAATTTTATAACCATTCAACAGATAACATTATTTTAGGCTAACGCAGTAACTTTATAACTGTTCATCTGAGATGGTATTTTAGGTTAAAACAGTAATTTTATAACATTATATCAGAGATGGGATTTTAGGCTAACACGGTAACTTTATAACCTTGTATCAGAGATGGTATTTTAGGCTAACAGTAGCTTTATAACCTTATATCAGAGATGGGATTTTAGGCTAACACAGTAACTTTACAACCATTCATCAGAGATGGTATTTTAGGTTAAAACAGTAATTTTATAACCATTCAACAGATACGGTATTTTAGGCTAACACAGTAACTTTATAACCATTCATCAGAGATAGTGTTTTAGGTTAAAACAGTAATTTTATAACCATTCAACAGATACGGTATTTTAGATTAACACAGTAACTTTATAATCGTTCTTCAGAGATGACATTTTAGGCTAACATTAACTTTATAACATTTCATCAGAGATGGTATTTTAGACTAAAACAATAACTTTATAACCTTTCATCAGAGATGGTAATTTTAGGCTAGCATGGTTAACATGCTTTTAAACTAACTGGATAGTAAACTTACCGAAATATCAAATAGTTCAGACCTCATGTTTACCACTCACTGTACACTTTAGAGCACTCTAGGTCAAGTACAAATATGGAGAATATTTCATATTTCAGTTGCAAATACAAAGACTAACATATCAAGGATAATATTTTCAAGATGTCACAAAAGAATATTTGTATAATATTTTCTAAAATTCCATGTAGTAAAAGCTAACCTATAAATGTATAATATAGAAGGAGCAATTAATCAAAACTAGCAGAATAACAGAGTTAAAGGCAATATTGAGCAAACAAAATTACTTGACAAACAAGAACAGAATGTGGTAAGAGTTGACAGTCATAAGTCTGCAGAATAACAGATTTAATAAGCAATGCTAGGATATGATTAGTATTAGTTATAGTCAGGGAAAAGTTAGTATGTAAATGTGCTTAATGAAGTAGTTAATTACACAGAGTAGATAAGTAGGATGGGTAGCTTGATGCAAGGTCATTAGTATCTATGTGAAGAAGTAGAGCGAATTAAAAGAACAGGCCCAACTGTCCGAGTAACACAGATCAGTACAGGAGGCTGTTACTAACAGAGGGGAGTGCATTAGGTCAGTAGAGGTTAGTACAGAAGGTTGTGATTAGCAGAAGAAGGAGCAAAAGTCAGTAGAGTCAGGTTCATATTCAATAAGAGCAATTAGGTAGAACAGGTATAAGTGCCACAGGTGTGTATGTGCAGGTTGATTTCTGTATCTTTCGCACTTACATTTGAATTTTGAACTAGGGATTATCTCAGTAGTGGAAGTGTCCTCATTACTTTCTGGTATTCAGCAGCTCCAAAGCAATGGAAGGTAGATGTATCCTTTAGGGATTTTAATAATTTGTCCAGAACGTGAAGTTAATTGACTTCATTTCTAATGTCTTCCATTAGTGCTGAAGTGACTTTTCTAAACCTCTTTTCTACTGTTACTAGGAACAATTGTAGACAATACAACATCAGGGATTCTTCAGTACTTATTTATGGGTCATAGGGGTGTCTTTACGATTAACTTGTGCCTCAGTACAAGACATGGCCTGTTATTTATTAAAGGAAATGTAAGGGTGGACAGAAGTGAAGTTGCTTGAGCAGTGCCTGGCAGACAATACGACTTTTGTAGACTTAGGCATAATGTTAATTTTTTTTGAGGGAGAGGGGAACTACTGCAGGGGGGTTACAGATTTGTTAAGACTGATCTGGATTATTATCTGAATACTTTAATATGAGTTATGAGCTATTTTGGAAGGCTATAATTATCTTTGAGTATTAAGACATTCCTTGCTATCACTCCTTTAGATTTTGTGGTTAGATAATTAGATAATATGTATGTGGCGGACTGACCCCAGACATGCCAGAGCAGAGCATGATCTAAGGTGAGTACTCAGTTAGATAATTAGATAATATGTAAGTGGGGACTGGCCACAGGCATGCCAGAGCAGAGCGTGCTTTAACTTGATTACTTGGTTAGATAATTAGATAATGTGTAAATGGGGATTGGCCCCAGGTATGCCAGAGCAGAGTGTGCTTTAAGTTGAGTACTCAGTTAGATAATTAGATAATGTGTAAGTGGGGACTGGCCCCGGGAATGCCAGAGCAGACTGTGCTTTGATTATGTGGTTAGATAATTAGATAATATGTAAGTAGGGACTGGCCACAGACATGCCAGAGCAGAGTGTACTTTAAAATGAGTACTCGGTTAGATAATTAGATAATGTGTAAGTGGGGACTGGCCCCGGGAATGCCAGAGCAGAGTGTACTTTAAGTTGAGTATTCTGTTAGATAATTAGATAATATGTATGTGGGGTCTGGCCAGAGGCATGCCAGTTAGATAATTAGATAATGTGCTTTGATTATGTGGTTAGATAATTAGATAATATGGGTAAGGACTGGCCACAGACATGCCAGAGCAGAGTGTACTTAAAATGAGTACTCGGTTAGATAATTAGATAATGTAATGCCAGAGCAGAGTGTGCTTTAAGTTGAGTATTCTGTTAGATAATTAGATAATATGTACGTGGGGACTGGCCAGAGGCATGCCTGAGCAGCACATGCTTTAACTTGATTACTCAGTTAGATAATTAGATAATGTGTAGATGGGGGACTGGCCTCAGGCATGCCAGAGCAGCACATGCTTTAACTTGATTACTCAGTTAGATAATTAGATAATGTGTAGATGGGGGACTGGCCTCAGGCATGCCAGAGCAGCACGTGCTTTAAGCTGAGTACTCTGCTGATAGCTCCGTACATTTCTTGGATGTTAGTGCTCAGTCAAACAAAAGCCAGGCAACATGCCAGTCTGAACTTTATATAGCTTTTGTTCTGTTCTATCAAATAAATTAAAAACATCTGAAAATATATATATTTTTTTTAATCATAGGGTATTTGGACTATTTTCTTAAAGTTTATTGAATGCTTATTGCCATCAAACCATTTACAAAGAGAGTTAAAGGCATCCTGTAACTGACTTGTGACGGTGCTGAGAACTGGTCCAGATCAAAGGATGAAGATGTCATCTGCATATATAGTGTAATGGCAGAAGATGGAAAGTGCCAGAAATATCGCTGATAAAGCAGGAAGATAAAAGAGGTTCTAATACAGACGTATGGGGGACATGTGATGTGAATATTCCTACACTAGAGGGACACTTAAAATGCTATTACTAAGATAGCCATCTTTGTACTATCTCCATATCCAGTGAAATATAGGTTTTGAGTTAGGAGTTTGTAGTCTATCCTCTAAGACGTTGCTCTAAGACCTACAAGGATACTTCTTGCCAGTTTGCCTTTTTTCTAAGGTAGAGTAAATTGTATCTGTTGCAGTACAGATAATACTTACAGTACTGTGGCCCTCTACAAAGTCATACTGAAAATCAGATACCTTACAAGAGCTATTTATATGCTCTTATGAGCATTGTTTATGTTTTCATATAGTTTAGTTATATGGCATACATTAGCTACATATAGTAATCTTGGGTGTATATGGCATACTTATATAGAACTGTGTATCAATGGTTAAACAAAAATTTATTAATAGATGATGAAGTCATATAAATGAAGCATATGGATATGGTTTTACATTGTCAAAATGTTCACATACAGTTATGATATTCAGAACTGCCTCCCTGTGCATTCTTCTCTTTGTCAGGCATTTCGGGGAGTTTAATTTTAAGAAATGTTGTACCTCAAAAATTTTACAAGACCAGTTATTAAAACTTAGAAACAGCAATTATTTTCAATGCAAGTATTTCTTTTGCGTGTAAGCATAACAGTTATGTATTTTAAAATGTTGTCGTAGGAAATTACCAAAGATTACTTCCGCCATGATGCTTCAAGAATCAATGAGCTGCCATTGAAGATTATTTTTACTGTATTTGTTTTATTATTTTACTAAATGGTTGAATCCTATTAATTGCAAATCTTATATTTAATGCTATTTTATCTGATTAATTATTTGGGTTACAAAGTCATAGAGTATGTATACAGAAATGCTAGAATCAGATTCATGTCAGCAAGATATAGCCCTTATATAACTTACTATAGTAGTCTGATAAGCTGTATTACCGGTCATGATGCTTGCTCATCCAGACTGTAGTAGACCATGTTAAAATGTTAATATAGCACTGTAAGTAAACTAGTTATTAGCACCCCTGTTCATCCATAGTACTGGCGGCTGTTGGGTTTTTTAGAGCTAGAAGGGCTGTAAGCTGGTTTCATGATATGCGTTTTTGGTATTCTGCTGCCTGATTATATGAGATTTGTAATGACGATGTTACCTAGGAGGACATCCAAGCTTCAGGTACACATAGCTTTCTTATACTTGTGCCTATGATTCACCCCAGAGCATATGTAGGTTATTACACTGCTAAAAGCATTTCATCCAGTATCATCATTGTTCCCATCTAGTAGTAGACCTTTTTGTCAACTGCTCCTTCCCCAAATGAATTCCTAATAAATGTCTGAGTACTCAAACCCATGTTGCTACAAGGACAGATAAATACCTTCAGTCTGAATAAGTAGGATGGGTGTAATTACCTAGTAATGACAATGCCATGCTCTATAAATGCCCCCCGCCCAGCTTTTGAAAAAATGAATTCTAATATCCGGTGCAACACTGAAAAGTATAACCCTCCTCTTCTAGTTCATATAACTTCCTTATTTTGATATCCTGTAGAGTTCTCCTGGTGCTTTAACCTTATTACTTCCTATTAATGTCTAATCACAGTTAGCAGAGCAACCATAATCTCTTAATATCTGACTGTCTGTCTCTGTACCCACCTAATACATGCAGCTCTTCATGTGTCGTCTCAGCATATTTCCAATAAAAATGTTTAGCAAGATCAATATACTGTACTTTCTAACTGTTGGACCAACGTATCTTCACAGAATTACTATGCTCTTTTTAATGTATAAATACTTGAGGAATTTTGTTACTCTACTACAGGTAAAAAGCAAACCTTGGAAATGCAGGAAGAGACAGAAAATTGTTAGTTTAACACCTATTTGAATAAGAAAAGTTATTTAAGCATGAATTCAGGCATTGTAGATTCATAATCATGCACTTCATCTTATGAAAGTCACAAAAACCTATTAGTTACACCATTTAGTTAAACTGACAGTCTTTTGAGGAATGTGTGGTGAAGACTTTCCTTGGCATTTTAATGGCACCCTGCTATACTTTGTAGCATCCCCTGAGAAAAATGTCTAATGCGCAGTTTAAGGTGTATTACTGACAACATTGTTACTAACTTGTGTAATCAAACTTAAGAAACACACTTTTTCAAAATCTATTTTATTTAAAATCTTAAGTCTATTATCTAAAATCTGCCATTGTTTTGTAATATAATGGTCTTTTCCAAGTGCTGGGTCAGGTCTTCGTACAGGTCATACCATTTATTTTCAATACGACTTGCAACAGCACGAGCAGTGTATAGCATCTCATCAAAGGCCAGGAGCTCCTCCTCTAACCTATAAATAAACAAAGTGTTGGAGAGTTACACACTGTATGTATGAGTAGCAGTATCACAATTAATAGGTCAGCACAACTGTAGTCCATTAATCAATGTATGTTAAAATACTCTTATTTTATAAAAAATGTACACAGGAAGTGGACTCCAGTAGTAAACAACTATTCCTATTCCCAGAAGAATAAAAAGAATGCCCATGCTACAGCCATCCTTTTACAATCATACAGTGACAGTTGTCTAAACTCTGGACCCACTCATTCAATGTTGCAGACAACCTCATATCACATATCTTGTAACAATCCATGTGCAAACAACATTAATACTAGTCCAAGGCCACAGAATTTCATGACCATACTTACCTTGTCAGTCCCTCCTTCAGGCAGTATCTCCTTTCTCCTGAAGGGCTATGCTGGTTAACCTTGGAGTAAATTTGTGGAAATTCATCCTGTCATCTAGTTTACATTGAAAGGAAGATCCTAGGATCATTTCTAGGCTAATGGCTCTAGGGCCATTAGAAGCCTAGCCAAGTACAATGCCCATTTGCAAGAATATCAAGGTATTAATCATAAGCAACTACTGCCCCTGTCCAAGAGGGACATAGGTGAAGCTCCCAGGCTGAATTTGCAGTTTCTCATCCAATCATCCCAATTACACTTAAATAGGGTGAGCGAGGGGCTCTGCTTCACCTAAAATGGAGAGGAAACCACTGTGAGACATCTGCCTTTCTACCAAGTCCTGTTGATGTGTCATATTTGGTTGAGTTCCCTAGAGTGAATGCATCTTATACCATTAGATTTATGAATGTGCAGCATTTCCATTAGAGCAGGATATGAGATTGCATTATATACAAGGCAGAGGTCACCCAGGACAGTGATTTCAGTCTGTCACCATATAAGATATGCTGAAGACCCTGAATTTTCTGAAACCTTTGAGGTATTTTCAGGTGCTGCAGGTGTCTGGTAAGGTACATACCAAAGGTAGCATTGTAATCTATTATTGTCCTGATGAGTGAGGAGTACAGGGGGTTATAATTTCTTTTGCTCTGGATGCAACGCCCTTACTTATGAGGTGGGTGACAAAGAAAGCTTTTCTTACCACTGTGGAAATGTGCTGGTCAAAGGAAAGGTTGCTGTCAACCTGTGACCCCAAATCTTTCACCACTGATTGCATCCTTAGGGTGTTGTTATTAATGTGGTAATCTGCAGGGATGTCACCCTTGCTGATGGGGATGATAATGCATTTTTTTGCACTGAGTTTTAGCAAATGACTTTGGCACCAGTTGTTTGTCTGTGTAAGTCCCTCTTGTAGGATGTTGACATTGTTTGGGGACTCAATGACTGCACCCAGTTAGCAATCATCAGCAAACTTTTTCAGCCATAGGCCTTTTGTTTTAGCCTGTACATCTGAAAAGTAGATTCCAAACAATAGGGGCCTCAGCACAAATACCTATGGAACACCACTGGTTATGGGTCTGCTGGTAGAGGTAGAGTCACCTATTCTTAATGTGTGCATTCTATTGGTGTGCCAGTTTCCAAACCACCTGACAATATACAGGTCGATCTCCAGCTGGGTGAGTTTATCAATGATGCCTGAGTGGAGAATAGTGTCAAAGGCCTTGACTAGGTCCAGGTAGGCCATATGCATGGATTTGTCTTCATCCAGGGCTTTGGTGACTTTCTCAAAGAAGTCAACCAAGTTCAAGAGGCATAATCTCCCTTTAATGAAATCAAAATGGGTCAGGTCGAGTGCTTGGAGGTCTCCTATATCATTGTTGACAAGGCCCATGATTATTCTTTCTATAGCCTTGCATATTAGGCTGGGTCAGGCTTATGGGTCTATAGTTCCCAGGGTCTGTGGACAGTTACTGTTTTCCATTCAGCAGGTACAAAACCAGTGTTTAGACTGTGGTTAAAAAGTACCAAGTAGTGCATCTAGTTCCTGTTTTAATCCATTTAGAATGCAGCTTGGGATATTATCAGGTCCCATAGAGGCTGTGTTTTTGGGTTTAGGATGCTTTGGGAGATATGTGGCAGGGACATAAGGGAGAAGTTTTCACCGAACCTGTCAGCTTGCAGGTTGCTATTTCTGGGGGTTCAGTATATGTGTTGCCATTAACAACCAGTTCTGTGCAGATCTGGGCTTTTCCTTTAAGGTTTCTGACATAGCCCTTATGATTATCCTTAGCAAAGGAGGCTAATCTGTATTCATAGTTAGCTTTAGAATGCCTTGCAAGGTGTCTTAAATGCTTGTTTAAGCTGAGGATGGAATGCTTCCAATTTGGAGACCGTTCCTTTCTGTTCTTGAACAGCAATTTATTTCTCTTATCGTATAACCTGTTAATGGTAGATGTCCACCAGGCAGGCTTGTTCTTTCTTCAGGATCTTGTTTTGATCCTGTCAGGTATGGCTGGGTCAATACATTTGTATAGATGCTTACACAAGGCATTGGTATAAATCCCAGTATGGGTGTCCATGCTATCAGTGAGAGCAGGCGCTATGAAGCTATTAATGCCATCATGTATTAGGTTGTAATTGGCTTTGGAGAAGATTTTTAGTCTACTTGTTGGTAATGGGGGGGGGGGGTCAGATGTTATTGTTACTTCTAATGAGACTGATTTATGATCAGATCTTACTAGGGAAGGTCCCACACATGGAGTGGTGCAGCAATCGCCATGTTAGTGCGCACCAGATCCAGAATGTTTGGGCCCCATGTAGGGGTATCAACCAACTGGTCCTGGGTAGTGGAGTTGATGAAGTCCAAGAACCTTTGGGCAAGTGTGTAAGTACACATATAATTTACCCAATCTATGGATGGGTTGTTATAGTTGCCTAAGACCAGGGTGTTTGGTTGTATCTTGAGTGATTCAAGTAGATCCAAGTATGCAGTGTGGGTATCCTGGTTCATGAAGAGGGTCCTACAACTAGCATTAACTTGGAGAGGGGTCTTACCTACAGTTGATTGGACCTGGATTAGTTCAAGGAAATTGTTTTGTTTAACCAATCTAGAGGTGTATTTATCTTTGATGAATATTGACACTCCACTTTCTTTAGTTTTCACACTTTCAGTTTGTGGTCTGAATGTGTGGAAGGAATTATTAACCTGGTATGGTTGGGCTACTTTCAGTGGCCTTAAACCAAGTCTCTGTGACTGCACACATCAGCATCTTCTAAGGTGAGCGCTGCTTCCAGTGAGTGCATTTTTAGGTTTAGAGTCCTAGTGTTTAGCAGCATAACCTTGATATAGCTTTTTAAAGATTGCTTTACATTCAGATTTTGTTGTTGTGACATTGCCTAAAAAGGCACTATGGGGGAGGCAAGAGCCTTTGCCAGTAACTGAAATCCCAGAAGTGACAGATGAAGACCATCTCTGGCAAATTAGTGTGGTCTATCTACCATGTCATCCCAGGCTGATAGGTACTGGATCCCCTTAGAATGACACCAGAAACTGAGCCAATTATTGAAATCAATCATTTTTTGTTTATACTGTTGCATCATTCTAGGTGAGGGTAGTATGCTGCTCAAGGCTATTGACATACCTACCTGGGACACATATTCAGAGAGCTCCATTGTTTCTCTCTTCATAAAGTTCAGTGAGGTACATCTAAAGTCATTCACTCTAACATGAACTACGATGGAGTCATAACGGTACTTATTGTGGATAGACTTGAGTGCATGTGTGGCTTAGTGGATCCTGACGACAGACAGATGACCATAACCTTCTCCTTGTCCAGCCTGGTGAGTGAGACATTTGTGTGTGGCTCACTATAGAGTCACTTCTTACAAAAAAAAATGGTTTAGATGTGCTTTGCCTTAGAGGCTTGTTTGGTGAGACACTTGTGCTTGTGGTTTTATGTGTACTGAGAGCTGTAGGTACTGTATTAGGTGTAGCATGTTTGTGTTTCAGAGGTCTCTAATGTTTAGGTAAATTTCTGGTGAGTAACTGCGCATGATGGTTTATGTGTTGAGACCGTGGTTTGTGCAGGAGGTGTAGTATGTGGGCTGGCAACCTGTTCAGTGTCACTGTTCTCTGAATGAGAGAGAAATTATTCTAAATTCTTAGTGTATATGCATCTCTCACAAATTGAGCTTGAGTGGTTTAGGAGTAGTAGGTTCTCAGTGTACATAAGGCAATTGCTAAACTGTCTCAGGATACTAATGTCAATCAGGCTGGCAGGAGAAACAGGAGAACTGACCATCCATAATACTAGGTGTATATCTGCTTACTTTAATGATGAAGGTGCATTACATACAAACAGATGCCTCAGATTGCTCAGATGAAGACAGTAGACCAGTGGATGGTTGCTAAACTCTGTGGAGCTGTGTTAAAACAGGCACATACCTGTGCAAAGGTGGGGCTTATGTAGCAACTGTGAGAACCCTTTTTTTAAACAAGTTAAGCAATTTTCAACAAGAAGATCAATGGAAATGCTCAATACTGAGCCTTATTCCAACAATCTCCAACTCAGATTGGTCTTTAGCTACACTCTTCTGCCACAAGGGTGCAGACGGCCCTCAATGTAAGATAAGAATAAGCCTCTGCGTATCACTAAAGGGCCTTAGGAAATGTAAGAAAAACAAAGCAAACAAAATATCCACAACAGACCACCACAAAGCTAAAATACTTTTAATAAAACAACTTGAAATTCATAAAAACAAAAGAAAAATAAGTTGCAGCTTCAGCAGAGAAAATGGATAAGTGCTTTCAGCTTAATAGCCTTCTTCAGATCCTCAGTTTGTTCTGCTTCAGCAAATTGTTTAAGTATGACAATCAACCAATCAGAAGCTTCAGAACAAGACAATTCTTTCTTTCTGACTGTTTAGTACTTCTTAATAGGGGCACTGCCCCTTTATTACAGGTTTTATTGGAAGTACTGCATTCAGACCAGGCTTTTGATCAGCCTGCAAGTCCACTATCCATTTAACTTCATTGTTCTCTGATTTATTGTGTATATCACCTTCCCTTATATTTTCTTGAACAGTCTCAAGAACCATAAAATTAAACGAATGGCCAACATGCTCCATAACATGATTTGCTAGAACATTGATTTTCACACAGTTCTTTATATCACTCATGTGACGTAAAATCCGTTCTTTAAAATTTCTGTTGGTTTTACCTACATAAAAAGCTGAACAGTTTTGGCTAGCTGCTTATAAGATGTATACCCCTTAAAACTATGACCTTCCAGTAAATGGATGAAGAAAACAGTGCATGGCGTTGATACAACTACATACTTTGCAACAGCCACATATATAAGTACCTTTGTTGGAGCTAATCTTCTTCTTTCTTATTCCTTCTTTATTACACAATAATTTTTTCAGATTTTTCTTATTCTTAAAGACAAATTTAGGTCTTTCAGCTACAATATTTCTTATATTTGCATCCACAGTTAAAACCAATCAATTTTTTTTTCGCTATTTGGCATATCTGCAAGGTGTCATTGCTGTAAGTTAGCATACATCATAAATTATCAAAAGTCCCTTGTTGCTTTTGATATGTTTTATTAATCCTATGTTCCGAGTATAGTGGGGGTCCTTTTTGACTTCTTATTTTATGTATCTTCTCCATGTTCATTTTAAAATCTCTCTTTGTGTAACCTCTTTTCTTGAGTTGTTGTTCTAAAGCATGATGTTCATGATTAAAAACTTCTTCTCCGGTGCACAGTATGGAAATCCTTACCAGCTGATTTTTCATGATGTTCAAAAAAATATGTCTGTTGTACATACTACTCTTATGGAATAAGTGATTCCTCCATGTTTCCTATCTAAATATGGAAATGGTTATACTTCTATTCTCATCTAGGGTTAATCTGACATCTAGAAATTCAATCACAGTAGTGAATATATGGGTTTCAAATTTTAGGAATGTAGTGGTGGTAGTAAGATAAGATATAAATTCCAACAGGGACTCTTTAGGTCCTTGCCACACCATAAATAAGTCGTCCACAAAACGTCCATAATATTGGATACTATCTTTCCACCTGTTATCATCATTCAAAATATAAAATGCTTCCCAATGGGCTAGCAATAGATTTGAATAACTATTCACGCAGGGGGTGCCCATGGCTACCCCTCACTTTTGCCAATAGTGTTCATCTCCATAAGTAAAGATATTATTGTTTAGCACCAATATTAATAACATACATATTTTTCCTAAAGCCGGTCCTTCCATTTCTGAAGAAATAAGTTGTGCCACTGCCTTCACTACATAATCATTAGGTATTAATGTGAAGAGGCTGACTGTAACACCAAGAATCATATATATTTAGCAGCTTGCAAAAACTGTTCAGCTTTTTTATGTAGGTAAAACCAACAGAAAATTTAAAGAACGGATTTTACATCACGAGTGATTTAAAGAACTGTGTGAAAATCAATGTTCTAGGAAATCATGTTATGGAGCATAAATAACGGAAAAATAAGAAAACCACTACCAGTGGTAAAGAAAAAGCACTCACTTTAATGTTTCCGCACTATTAAAACATAAAATAAATTAACATACAAAATTCACGGACTAAGTGCTTCCCCTGACAAAATATTAAGGCATCATCAGAGTCAGTGAAAACACCTTTAAGCTCTATTTAAATAACACCAGATCTTAAAGTTAATCATTACATAATTTCCTGCCATGTCAAATTATTTAATATGAAGAATAAAATCTCTAATGAATAAATAATAAAAATGTTAAAACAGTTAAAAGTTAAAAATAAGATATCTGGAATGCAACTTTAACCTGTTGTTAAAATGGCAAATGAAACAAAACTTTGCAAAAGGTAGATCATAAGCACTTTGACCCAGAAAAAACATATCAATCAAGTATAAACTTCACAAAAAAAAAAAATTCAAACATCTTTTGATCTCCTTTTTAGAACACACAAGAGAGATGTATTGTCATTAATACCTGGCTTCTCTTTGACATTTAATCTAAGTTGCCATTCTAACTCGTTGTTTAAAAGTTCTAATTCAGGGTCAACCTCTCTCATTCCTATTTTTGTTTTGTCTATCACAAAAAATATACATTTTTTATACTCATTGCATTCTCTAGTGTGCATATATAAAGCACTGGTCTCTTTTCTTTTTCTTATATCCCTATTATGCTCCAGAATTCTGTCATGTAGGTAAAACCAACAGAAATTTTAAAGAACAGATTTTACATCACATGAGTGATATAAAGAACTGTGTGAAAATCAATGCTCTAGCAAATCATTTTATGTACATGTTGGCCAGTCGTTTAACTTTATGGTTCTTGAGACTCTTCAAGAAAATATAAGGGAAGATGATATACACAATAAAACAGAGATCAATGAAGTTAAATGGATAGCGGACTTGCAGGCTGATCAAAAGCCCTTTCTGAATGCAGTACTTCCAATAAAACCTGTGCTAAAGGGGTGTCGCCCCTATTAAGAAGTACTGAATAGTCAGAAAGAAGGAGTTGTCCCATTCTGAAGCTTCTGATTGGTTGATTGTTGTACATCAATTTGCTGAAGCAGAACAAAATGATGATCTGAAGTAAGCTATTAAGCTGAAAGTGCTTATCCATTTTCTCTGCTGAAGCTGCAACTTATTTTTTGTTTTATTAAAAGAATTTTAGCTCAGTGGTAGTCCCTTGTGGATATTTTGTTTGCTGTGTTTTTCTTAATGTAAGATGGCTGCTTTTTATTTTTTTCCCTCAGATAGTGCCAAACAGTCTAGATTCAACAAATTTGAATCTAGCTTATGCTATAAAATACACAAATACTTGGAAATACTAAGTGCAGGAAAAACAGTCTCAAACAGCACACAGTTGAAACAGTGAAACAGCAAAACAGTTAAAATGGCTAAAACATTTAAAAGTAGACAGCAATTCAGTAATACACAGTTTATAAGTGCAGTCCAGTGAATAAAATACTTAATTGTCTGTAGATTTGAAAGGATGCCCTAGATTGTATTTGCATTCACTCCAGAGATCAGAGAGATCACACCGATCCTAGAACAGCTCCTGTAAACTGAGCACAAACCATTGCAAATGTGTTGCCTAAATACAAGCTAAGTTAAGCAATTTTCAAATAAGTTGGCCAATGGAAATGCTAAATACTGAGACTTATTTCAACAGGCTCCAACTCAGATGGGTCTTTTGCTACACTCTTCTACCACAAGGGTGAAGGGGACTCTCTTAATGTAAGATGGCTGGTTTTATTGCTCAGATAATGCCAAACAGACTAGATTCAGCAAATCTGAATCTAACCTATACTATAAAATACACAAGTACTAGAAAATACAAAGTGCAAGAAAAATAGTCTGAGACAGCAAACAGTTGAAACACTGAAACAGCAAAACAGTTAAAATGGCTAAAAACAGTTAAAAGTACGCAGCAGTTCAGTAATACACAGTTTCAAAGTGCAGTGCAGTGAATAAAAATACTTATTTTTTTTGTAGATTTCAAAGGATACCTTGGATTTTGTTTGGATTCACTCCAGAGATCAGAGGGAGCACTCCAATCCTAGAGCAGCTCTTGGTTTGCATTGCTTAAAATGTAGAGGATGTTTTTTAGAGGTCTGTGAGGCATGGAGTTATAAACCTGCTTCAGCATTGTGTTTTCTTTATCTACTGATGAATATTTATATATTTTGTTCTATTACTGGTACAGATACTGGATTTGCAGAAAAACAGGACATCCAGGGCAAGCAGGTCTCTAATGGCATAGTAAGCAAGGCAGAGATCTCCCTTCAGCAGTATACAAGACACTAAACAAAGGGACAAAGCTTACAGACTGTCTTGGCAGCTCAGGGACTTTAGCCTTGTGATCCTTTTGGCTGGGAACCTTGGTTGTCTTTGTAATTATTTGATATGTTTAGTGAGAGCACCCCAAAGGGGGCCATTTACTCAATAATTGGAATGATCAATGCTGAGTATAAAGGAGTAATTATTTCCTCAGACCTTGATGATATTTCTTTGGCAATTAGACTAAATAAAAGGATTTCCTCACAAGCATTGTTACATGATAGTCAACAAGCAAGAGAGTTATCAACCCAAGTACCTGGGTCCTTATATACATTCATGCTGTAAAGAGATGTGTTGTCTGGATGGTATGATGAGGGGAGGGGTTGTCTACCAAAAGTGATGGTGCTATACTTTTTTAGCATTTAGTTTATGAACATTTTTAGCACACCAAGAGTTTACTAGTGAGAGTTTGTTCTGGAAGGTTTGCGTGCCATAGTCTGACTTAACAACAACCTCCATGTTTGCAACTGCCTGCATATTTTGTTAACCAGAGGTCTTTTGTCTCTGCTTAGAGGTCTGAGAAGTAAACAATCAAAAGGAGTGGTCCCATCGCCAAGCTGTAAGAGACACAGCTGGTCATTGTCATACTTTCTAATGAGGCACTTGTAATGTTTACTATGAAGATTTTGTCACTCAGCCAGTTTGCTATTCTTTTTACCACATATGGGACAACTAATAAAGCATTTAGCTTTTGTATAATGACAGCATGCAGAGTAATGTCAAAGGTCTTAGCCAGTCAACATACACTATGTGCACTGTGTGGTCACTGTCTACAGCCTCAGTAACCATTTTGAAGAAATTTACCAGATTAAATTGACAAGATCTACTCTTCACATAACCAAATTGTTAATGGACAAGTTTAACAAGATTATTGATATCACAGTTTATAATGTCATTTATAATATGTTGCTTGACTTTGCAGTTGAGGTTTTAAAGGTTGATGGGTCTATAATTAACCAAGCCAGATGTACAGTAACCTTTATAGAGGGACATCACCAGTAGTGAAACATAAGTTGAAAAAACTGAGGAGTGTGTCTGAAAGGGCATGTTTAGTACTTTAGCAACCAGGTATATCGTCAGGTATCATGGAGGAAGTACTTTAGGTTTTGGTTGGCACTTTCAATATTGATCTGGGGAGATAATTGGGGAGTAAGGGTTTCAGACATGTTGGAGATTTGAATAGACATCTATGGGGTGACATTGAGACTAAATTTGAAGGACATTGATGTCAGTTGGGATGGACTAGGAGGCCCCATTATGAATAACTTCTGAACAATTAAGTGTATTTGTTTCAGTTTTCTAATATAACTAAAGACGTATTTATAATTTTATTTGGCTTAAGAAGCCAGCCCACGGTTATGGGCTCCTTTAGTGGACATAATAGTATTCTTCATTTTTTTTTTCATTTTGTAATGCTTTTGATATTATCATTGAGAAGATGGGTATTGGATTTACTAAGAAATTTAATGAGTTTATTTTGTTGTATAGATTATTTATGGTGGTGGGCCACCAGGGTGGTTTGTGTTTGAATTTTCCATGATACTTAATTCTGGTAGGGACTGCTAGCTCAGTGTATTTGTCTAAATGGATGTAAATTATTTACTGAAGCTTTTTGCTGTATTATGGTCTAAGATGGAGTAACCATTTAAAATGTCAAGACCCGCATGAGTGACTCTCAAAATACATAGACTGAATGGCTGAAATAACAGACTTGTATATACTAAGTCCAAGGTGGCCATTTCTTGGAATATTCCATTTTCTCAGTGGTATGTTGATCTTAGAGTTCATAAATATAGGTTTGGGGGATTGCTCTCTGCAAAAAACAAGTTTAAAGGAGAACAGCTATGTTCAAGATTCACTCCTCTCCTACAATTTAAGTCTTTTTTTTGTCTGCCAGCACTCTGAGTCACAATTGCTGGCATTTCAATGGATAGCCCCGGGAGGGTACAGTCATAAGTGAATTTGGATATTTTGTCACATAGTAGGGTGAAGTTGGTGTGTTCATACTCCTTAAATTCAATGGGGGTTGCTGTAAGGAGTTTAAAGGAGAAGGCCATAAGTTCATGGTCAGACACCACTGGGAAGAAGTTACCAAAGGAGCAGTTGAAGAGGTGTCCATATTTGTGAGAATCACATCTAGAATGCTGTTCCCTTTAGTAGGTTTATTTATCAGCTGTTCAAGACAATTTTTGTTTCTTGCGTCTAGGAATTTTTGGCATATACTACATTGGAGGTATAAGTGTCCCTATTTATTGAACTGTAGTTAAAGTCACCCAAAATAAAGATTTTTTTTTTGAACTAAGGAGCTCATTGAAAATACTGAGGTATTTTATATGGTCATCAGAGGATCAAGGAGATGTTCTGTAACAGCTACTAATTCATAAGTAAACCTACCTAGTGCGATCTGTACTTTAATGAGTTTGTGAGTCTCTAGGGAGCTGCCTGGAGATACTATGCTCACTGACAAGTATGAAGACTATACCACAGTTGCTGTTGGGCCATAAAGTATGAAAAGCACAATATTCTGGTATAGAAGAAGTATCAGTACCTATGCAGATGTGGATGTTTTCAAAATGCAGGAGTGCTTCCAGAGTAGGCAATTTTGTTTTTTAGATTTCTGACATTAAGTAGTCAATTTAATGCAATCCTGTTTAGAAACTGATATGTTAGTTATGCTGGAATGTCTATTAAGTGGCCTCCGCCTACAAAGGCACTAAAGGGCAATAAAAGCAGTAGCCAGTATGTGAAGGTCTGAAATAAAAGGTTCAGGCCATCCTTATCAAAGCAAGCTGGACTGATGAGCATCTTAGCCCATGCTGACATTAACTGGATCCCAGTGTAATGCTATCAGCTATTTAAACGATTACTGAAGCCAATTATCTTTCCTTTCTAACTAGGCATCAGTCAAGGTGAGGGAAGTATTCCACTCAGGACTAGTGTCCTACCTGCATTTGTAACATGCCTGTCCTATCCATCTACATATTTCTCAGAGATCTAAGTCTCTAGTCATTCACTCCCACATGTGGCAGTACTGCAACATAATTTTATATTTGTCAAGAATTAGGGTCCTTGTAATGTCAGAGATCTTGGCACCTGAAAGGCAACTCACTGTAACCCTCTCCTTGTCTGATCTTGTGAGTGACAAGTCAGTGTGCCTGAAAATAAAGTGACTTATCACTAAAACATTTATTCTGCGTCTATGATTTGTAGTATTTTTGTTCAAGGTGACTGTTTAAGGGCGGTATGCATGAAGTGGAAGAGTAGCCTGATTTTTGCGACTTAATCTTCTTATTTCTAGGAGGATGTAGATATGATCAGCATAACACATCTTGTAGCGATTAGAGAAGCATAGTGGTGGAAGTATATGAAGCTCATAAGCAAAGTTTATAAGTGAGGAGGAAGCCTCCAGACTAATTAAGTGTTTACACCTTTCACAGATGGAATTATTACTGTTGAGTGCAAGTTCCTTATCTGTAAGCATAAGCCAGTTTGTGCTCTGTCTTAGGAGACTTAATGCTAAAAGACTGGCAACATAGCTGATACTAATAGATTGACAGTTAACCCTTCCCAATGCTTAGGAGTTTAGAAGAGTAAAGAAAATGCAAAGTGGAGCAACTTTCCAGTTTGATTATTTAGTGCTCACTAGCATGAACATACAAGATGAGACCAGGAGGAACTACTAAAGACAAACTTAGAGTAAAGGCAGGTAACCAAGCTTAAAAAAACAACATGGATGGACTTGGTGAACACCTTGTTTCTGGCACTAAGAAGTACAATGGGAGACCATATGTTTTGAAATAGCTTAAGGGGTGAGCCTTTGCAAAATGACTCAACTGCTTACTTACAACAGCCAATAAACAAGGAGAAGTTGGGAATTATGCTGTCAGGTTGTCATAAGGGGCGGATTAAAACTACATTGGTTTTAAGAAGACATTCATAAAATGGAGGGTGGGAAGTGGGGAAATTCTTGCACATGTAACTATGTAAATGACTAGCTTGGAACTGTCTTAAGGCAAACACAAGCCTTGAACTTGCTTAACTGTCACTCATTACATAAGAAAGAAACTATGGATTAATACCAACAATTAAACCAATTAAACGATAAAATGCAGTGTAGTTATTTACTGCAATTACTAATATAGGCTCCTAAGCTTATGCATACAAATATCATGAATTAGCTATATCCCTGTCCTTTCCTGAAAACCCTATGCCTACCTACATCAATCACATGATCTACTTAAAAAAATCCATTGTTAAGCACTCTACCTTTAATCTTTAAGCTTACAATTAGTACCTTTATTCATCCCCCCATACTCGCTTATCCTCATTTCATCCTGATCAACTATCTCTTCACTTATCAAAACAGCAGCAAAACAAAACAAATCACTGTCAAAAACAATTTGAAATAAAATGCAATATCTGTTAGTTCACCGACACACTTTAATGGAAAACACACAGCTTCAGTTAGTCCTTTCATCTCCTTTAACTTACAGAGACTTCTTCAGACAGAAAATTATCACTAATTATACTCATTAAATACCCTACTTACATACATCTTAAAAACACTATCCAATCCAGACTGAGAAACCATATCACTTGATAAAATAAATCAAAAACTCATAACAGAAAAAAATTGTATAAAATCAGTATTCCAGCCATCCTAACTCTTCTTCTACATTGATGGTACTATTAATACTTTTCAGTGCTTCCAACACTAGACATTTGAAATTGACTTTGCATTTGTTTTCTTTGTAATATTTACACATGACATTTTTATCATCACCACTGGAATAGCATACTTATGCTCATAAATTCTTCTATCAAGCTCCCTGGTTGTACTCCCTACATAAAAGGCATGACAATCCATGCACATTATTAAATAAACCACATTTTTACTTTTACATGAGAAAGTCCCTGGTATTCTGACTAAATACTTGCCCACTTCAACTTCATTGGAATCAGTATATAAATAATTGCACATATTACAATTAAAGCATTTAGACATTCATTTTCTACTCCCAACAGGTATATATCTGTTCAACTTATTCTGAAAAAAGTCTTTGTAATTTTTGGCTCTTTTTTGAACAAACCTAGGCCCTGTACCAATCTTCTTTATTATTTCAGTATTAGCTTTGAAAATTCCCCAGTTTCTACTGACAATGCTTTTTATAGCTTTGAAGTCAACACTGTTTTGTACTGCCAAAGCTGTCCTATGAGAATATTCTTTTCTGTATATTTTGTCACTATTGACAGTCCCTCTTTCCTCTGTTTCCTTATCTAACATACTGTCCATTTATTTTTTTGGATACCCTCTATACTCCATTCTTTTACAAAAATGTTTTGCTTCTTCTAAAAATTCATTGTCATTCTTAAAGTATTTATTCTTTTTAACTGACCTTTAATTATGTTTAGCTTAGTTTTCTTAGGGTGAAGGCTAGAACAGTGGAAATACATATTATTCTGAAAATCCTTTTTGTATATTTTAGATGTTAATTTATTGTCTTTTTTATAAATGGTGAGGTCCAGATAATGAATTCTTTTCATATCATAATTATGAGTGAATTTAAAATACGTACACACATTATTTATGTATTTAAAAAAATCTTCTAATATATCAATGGAACCTCTCCATATTAAAAAGACATCATCAATAAATCAAAACATCTTAACTATGTATTTATTGAATTCACTATTGACTATATTAGCCGTCTCCCACCCTTGCATAAACACATTGGCATAACTGGGAGCTAGAGCTGCTCCCATAGCCACCCCCTTTGTTTGCACATTAACTTGTTCATACAACTCCTGATAGTTATAACATAACACCAAGTCAGTCATTTCCATTAATAAACCTACCATATCCACAGAAAACATTTTAGATCTTAGAAGTTCAGTTCTTACTGTTTCCATACCATCTATGTTGGGGATCATAGTATAAAGGGAACTGATGTCCAAAGTGACTAACAGGTCTGTGTCATTTACTTATACTCTCTCTATTTTATTTAGGAAATCAAAGCTGTCTCTTATGTATGTAATATTTTTAGGTACCATCTTTTGGAGATGCTTATCTACAAATACTGATAGGCCTTCAGTTTTACTCTTTGCACTTGCAACAATAGGCCTTAGTGGGGGGTTCTCCAGGTTATTTTTGGATTGGTATTAGTTAGGTTTCTTCTGGTCTTTTCATCAATTCTACCTGTATCGAACCATTCTTCTATACAGGATTGTATGAGAGCATAACCCTTTTTAACATCTTTAAATGTAACTTTTTTACAGAATTTTTCATCTGTTAACATGTCTCCCATTTTTCTCTCATACTCTCCCCTATCCAATACAACCAGGGATCCCCCTTTATCTGCCTTAAATATCAATATTTCCTCATTTCTATTTAATTTGTCAAAGCCTTCCTTTTCAGTTTTAGTAAGGTTATAATACTTAAAACCAGCCTTAATGTCTAATGTTTCAACTATTTGTGCCTCACAAACATTTAAAAACATTTCCAGTTCTTAGCATAGTGGTGGGTTAAAACAACTGGACTTATAACATTCCACTTTAACTTGGTTCTATTTATCAAACATAATATCAAAGTTTAAACACCTCACATAGTCTCTCAATTCATTTATTGCAGTTAATTTGTCCGCTCTCTGAGCTGGAGCAAAATTCCAGCCTTTACTTAATACTGAACAGTTTTCTCTAGATAATTCATACTTCAAAAGGTTAACAATTTTAAAGTTTACAGTACCTATGTCATCCATGCTTGATTTGTTTTCTTCCAATGTCTTTTGTGTTGGTTCATTCCTGCATAGCTGTTTTTTGGTTGCTTTTTATAGTTTTTAAACTTACCGTTCCTGCTGCTTGTTGTTACTTGGGCCCAAGTTCTTTCATGGTTATTCACCCTTTGATATACCTCTACTACTTGCTGACATTCATTATTAGGCAGCGTTGCTGTTTCTTTAGTTTGAACTGTATTAATGTTGGCGTTCTCCCCTTTTACTTTTGGTCTAACTATTTGTTCTGAGTTTTTCGTTGCTGCCACGCTTTGTTTATCATTGCATTTTGTTATTTTGCCAGGACTACTGCCAGCCTGGTTGCTGGTTTTGCTATTGTCTCTCTGACCTTCTCACTGAATTTCCTTCTGCTTCACTACTCAGATTAACATCTTCCATCATCTCGTTGCTACTTCTTTCACTCTGCAGTTTCAGCCCATATGCTGAGGCCACTGCCCCTGCATAGTCTTTCTGATCTCTATAACATTTTTTAGTTTCCTTTGGCTCAGAATGTCATTCAATTTTATTAGATTGTCTTGAATCAGACATATTTTGCTCCCAAAGTTGTTGGATGAAGTCTTTTCTTTTAGTATGGCATAATTCTTTTTTACTTTATCAGTAATTGATTCTAGTTTGATATTATTATACTCATGCAGTACTTCCATGTACTGCATCCCAGCTCTTTGGTTAATCTTGAGCCACTTATCTACCAGATCTTTTGGCAGATCATTTCCTGCAGGCAGTTTCATTATTCTTAGCCCTTTGGAGATTTGTTAGTTAATTAGACAGTTCTCGAAGAACAAATTATCCAACTGTAGGCATTTGAGCAGCACTAAATCATTTTCTAAATTCTTAAACATTTCATCAAAAATGAACACGGTTGTCACAGGCACTGATAGTTTATTATTGTTACTATTATTGAACAGATTGACTGGTGTGGCAAGACATCCATTTAGGATGTCTTCACTTGAGTTTCCATTAGCGCTCACCCTCCTTTGGCTTCCGGCTAATAGGGTACTTGTTCCTTCATGGTTCATAATGAAGGACCCCATGGGAGTGTCATTCAGCATACATCCTGCTGGTACAGAAGATTGGTACAGGGCCTAGGTTTCTTCAAAAAAGAGCGAAAAATTACAAAGACTTTTTTCAGAATAAGTTGAACAGATATATACCTGTTGGAAGTACAAAATGAATGTCTAAATGCTTTAATTGTAATATGTGCAATTATTTATATACTGATTCCAATGAAGTTGAAGTGGGCAAGTATTTAGTCAGAATACCAGGGACTTTCTCATGTAAAAGTAAAAATGTGGTTTATTTAATAATGTGCATGGATTGTCATGCCTTTTATGTAGGGAGAACAACCAGGGAGCTCGATAGAAGAATTTATGAGCATAAGTATGCTATTCCAGTGGTAATGATAAAAATGCCATGTGTAAATATTATAAAGAAAACAAATGCAAAGTCAATTTCAAATGTCTAGTGTTGGAAGCACTGAAAAGTATTAATAGTACCATCAATGTAGAAGAAGAGTCAGGATGGCTGGAATACTGCTGGCAAGTGAAGTTAAATGCATGTTTTTACCCTGGACTTAACAACAGAGAGGAATTTGTTATGTACTTGAAAGGAAAAGGGCTAAAATACTGATTTTATACATTTTTTTCTGTTATGAGTTTTAGATTTATTTTATCATGTGATATGGTTTCTCAATCTGGACTAGATAGTGTTTTTAAGATGTATGTAAGTAGAGTATTTAATGAGTGTAATTAGTGATAATTTTCAGTCTGAAGAAGTCTCTGTGAGTTATTATTTTATCATGTGATATGGTTTCTCAATCTGGACTAGATAGTGTTTTTAAGATGTATGTAAGTAGAGAATTTAATGAGTGTAATTAGTGATAATTTTCAGTCTGAAGAAGTCTCTGTGAGTTAAAGGAGATGAAAGCGTTAACTGTAGCTGTGTGTTTTCCATTAAAGTGTGTCAGTGAACTAACAGATACTGCATTTTATTTCATATTATCTCTTCACTTATACTTAGCCACAAACATAACTACTGTTTGCCATAATCTTACTATTAACTCATCTCCTATCCTTATACTTACTTACTTATTTTGCTTAGTCTTCCTCTTACTATTCTTTAACCCCTACTGCTTAAAAGTTAAAACTTCTATTCCCAAAACTTACTTGACAGCTTAGTCGTCAAGTCATCTCTCTAAAATGTACTTGTCAACCTACTAAATTACAATGTTGAAGGTTCATTTTTTTCAGATCATACAAATGTCTTGAATGTATAGTTCTCTTTGCAAATTTTTGTTCATATATCTATGTTTATAAATGTATGCAAATATTAATGTTAATACTGTTTAAAATGTTTACTGTTCTTTTCTCCCCATGCCTTTGCTGAAAATGGGTTTCTGACCCAGTCGGACTTTCCTGGTCACAAAATGTCAATCAATAAATAATTAAAGACCTTGGGTAAAACTGACATAGTTTGTTCAAATGATCTTAAACAGATATAGAAATTAAAAATCTTCACTTACTTTTGTTACTAAATATATCAGCCTACATTTCTAGAATGTAAAATGTACTTTAAAACAGGTCAAGACATACAAAATCTTCACTTACCTTTCTTGCCAAATGTATCACCTTAAATAGCTATATCTATAAACCTAGTTAATTGACCTGCATAGCCACAGAATGGTAAATACAAAAACAGAATTCCATTACAATTATCAATATGTTGTCACAGCTATTGAAACAAGGTTAAACCAGAAATAACAAATGAAGAAATATTCCCTCAAGGATATAATATCCCTCACACTGACAGGACCAACAAGGGGGAGGGGCTTGATGTTGTCCGCATTTAGGCTAAGCACATTGAAATCTTATCTTACACATCAGAATTTCCTCTCTTTAACAAGACAAGAGTCTTGGCCCCTCTTTTAAAAATCAGTAAAAATAAATCAATATATATTATAACCATTTATATTACTACCAAACAACAGCACATCCACAATTGAGAATACCCTGTCCTGGCAGCATCAAATATAAATAAAAAAACTTTTATTACAGGTGACTTGAAGTATGATTGGTCCATTATAAATCCAGAATTTTTCTCTCTTTTAGACTTTAGAACTTCACCCAAACACTGTTGACCCCAACCAGATGCAATAAAACAAATCAAAAGTCAGTATACTATATTGAATACTAAATAATATTCAAAACAAAATTGGTCAAGACAGCACACTTCCCTGTGAGACAGCAGTTCATCCCAGATAAGCGGTGTCTTTCCTCAGCTCCCCTAATGAGAACCTCAAGTAGAAACTCCCAGACCCAAAGAATCTAGTGCTTCCATGCTCAGACTGAACAATGGAACAACCACGGAGGACATGGCTAACCCCCAGTTCATGATTTTAGAAGGGAACCCAGAGAAAAAAGTGGATCATCTGAGGAAAAACAAATGGCCACTGTAGAGTCACCCACTTGTGGCTGAGGCACTGTCTGAGCCTGCAGAGTAGACAATGACTCCTATTCTGTTGCTTCTTTCTTCTTTGGTACAGCAATAGAAGAAACATCAAGACTGGTGTAAGAATCCATGCAGTAGCCAAGGATAAGTCATTTGGAAGTTAAGTAGTCAGACAATTGTTTAAAAGCAACACACACATGTACACACACACACACACACACACACACACACACACACACACACACACAAATCCCTACCCAGTCCTTGAAAATTCAAAAGTAAAAGCATTATCAGTACACCAAAATCCTGACAGAATTCTAGGGCTCTTTTATATAAAGTGCACTGAGAAAAACACAAGAAATGAAGGTAAGTTGTCACTAAGTGCACACAAGCACTATGTATAAATATAAATTTTAGATGTTTAATGTGTATTGCTACACTTCTCATACCCCTGTGTTTTACAATTAATTTCATTTCAGGATATACTCCTGATGTTAAAGCAGTGAGTAGTTTGAAAACAAAACAGAAATTATGGCACTTTGTTGATGTTGTATTTTTACTGCTGACTCAAATTTTCCTTACGGTCACACCCACAAAACAATATCAAGTCAAATTTTACCAATAATTTACATAACATACAAAGCATTCTGGATAATGACAAGTATCATACTTTTTTAGCTACTTACAGTAAGATTTCACTAATAGAGCATCAACTATGTTAAATTTTCAGGAATGGGTATTTAACCTGTGAAGAAATATCTGACAAATTGTCTTACTAGGCTATAAGATTCCCTTACTGCTGCAGCTAACATGAAAAAATAGTAGCTGACATGTTAATTTAGGAAGTGAGGGGTTATGGGTACATTCCTTTGTGATGGTATATCAGGCATTTTCAGTTTCAAGGAAATTTCAAAGGGCAGTGCTTATGAATGAAAAATATTATGAAAATAATGCACTATTTGCCTCAAACACTGTAAAGGTATGGGATATAATAAGGAGATTACTCCCATCACTAAGGGTTGGCTATTTACATTTGATAAGGAAAGTGTAACAATATACTGTAAATACAAGATCTTCAAGCAAAATGTCCCCAGCAGTAAAATAATGAAGGTAAATTGACACAAAGTATACACAAACACCAAAACACTCAGTGTTTAAAGCACATAAAAATATTTCCCAATCCTTACGTCCATTAAAGCATCTCAAAAGCAATACATTTTTTCTAACAGCCCCATTGTTTGTTAATAAGTCTGATTCTATTAAGAGCAGTTTCTGACAAGAAACTTCTAATAATAACAACACTGCTGATGTTTTTCAGAAAATAAAAATACATCAAATGTGTTTAAGAAGGCAATATCTTATGTGTGGAAGAGTTCCCCTGTAGGGATTATTTGGCAGAAATGAAGCTTGCAGCCAACTGCTGGTCCTGTGAAGCCTCAGAGTTGCTTTCCCTTGAGGTGGCACAAAAGTACTGAAGTTACCTATACTTTGACTGCTGATTTCTGTCCAAAGGGAGATTGAATCAGCAGGCAGGTAACAGGTATGGGAAGGTGCCAGAGCTTTATGAAGTCAGTCCAGCTGCTGTATCCTATCAGGATGTAACCCAAATCCCCAAAGGCTAATGCAGCAGTGAAAATGATGAACATAGTTTTCTTCTTTACACATGTTGCTGGTGGAATAGCTGGAGAACAGCAGACTGCAGCACAACAGCATGAGGTGCCACTGCTTGAAGCTCTAGAATATGACATGCTTAAGCATTTTGTTAATTTTACAACCAAAGGTTTTAAAAAGGTAGTACGATGCTAACAGTGTTACATTTTGCATACTTTTCAATAGACTTTACATACTGAATATTTTACTGTTTCAGATGATCTTGTAGCAAAATATTCAGCATTTTGTAACCAAAACTACAAAAGGATCTCCTTTAATTAAACTTTTTACTGCTACTGCTTCTTTAGACTGTGTCTTGCCCTGCTCCATTCGCTCTGCTCACTTTGCTCCCCTACCCTACCCCCATTCCTACCCACCCCTGTAACACCTACACTTATAGTTACAAACCACACCCTCTATTAATTAACCCCATCCACCTAATCATCCCATATAATACATTTCACCACACCCCTAACATTTCACCCTTTAGTTGCTCTCAATAACAACAACTATAGATACTACTCCTACACACCTTTACTCTCTACTCCCACTCATACCCCCCTCTACACAAACCTAAAAAATGCACATCCCACAGCTTACCCAACCTCTAAGGCTAGTAATGTACCTACTAACCACTATATCTCTACTGCTCCTCTCCATCCTGACCTCATACCACACTGAAATTTATGTAAGCAACATAACACAATGGCAAACAGATTGCACAACCACTTCCATTAAACTAAAACTCTTCTCTATAGCAACATCCAACATCACCTCCTCCCAACCTCTTTTATACTCTTATAACAAACCAATATATAAAACTAACCCCCACTCTTCCCAAAACAGGCCAAAATACTACACAAACTTCATAGACTCTGTCTTCACTGAATCCATAATCTATTCTGTTGTGGAGATATACACCCTAATCCAGGTCCCAACTCTTTAGACACAACTAATTTAAATACAACAGATGCTATATTCCAGAGGCCTACTTCTTCTCTCCTCCTCTTGAACATAAATGTGAGAAGTATTATCAACAAAATTCAAGAATTACTTGCCCTGCTTGCCTTATACAAACCAGAGTTAGCGGTGTAACTGAAACTTGGCTTAAGCCAGAACACCATGACAATGAGATCACTCCACCTGGGTATAATATTATATGTAATGATAGAAGAGGGAAAGAAGGTGGAGAAGTAGCCATCGTTTTCCAAAATCATCTCACCATAGAACAATTTGACTTCAATGCTCATGATACAAAAGATTCAGAAATAATATTTGCTAAACTAAAACTAAACTCCAAAAATATATTATTGCAGGTGCCTATATTCCAATAGGCAATAACATTACCACACTGGAAAACCTGTTATACTTGATGTCTACCTCCCCTCCCACAAGAAACCATACTACTAGGAGACTTTAATATTGACTGAGCTAAATGCTCCGGTCACAACCCCTCCTCCCATATAAACCTACATGGTTTCACCCAAATTATTTCTGATCCCACTAGAATTGATATGACATCCAAACGCCAGTCCATTTTAGACTGGATATTGCTATCAAACCCTAATCTCACACAACACTCAGGCTGTCTCCCAGACAGTCTAAGTGACCACAAAGCAACCTACCTTATTAGGAACAGAGCCCACCATACCACTCTCCCCGCTCTAAAGATAATATGCAAACAAAAGGAACCTCAAAAATAATGACCTACTCAACGCACTAAAATACTGGAATTGGACTCCCCTAACTCACCTACCTCTAGATGAAGCTGTACAATACTTTAACTCAGCCTTTCTTAAAATCCTAAATGAGCATGCACCACCCAGAACCATTAGAGTCAAAACTAATTATGCCCCTTGGCTAACAAAAGAGACAAAAACTATAATGAAAAACAGGAACAAAGCTTGGGTACAATTTCATAAACACAAAACCTTATAATTGAAACAAATCCTCTTAGAACTCCACAACAAAGCCAAAAAACAGATTAAACTAGACAAAGCCAATTACTATAAAACATTGCAAGACAAATTTGCTCATAACCCACAGAAATTCTGGTCCACAATAAATAGTTTACTTCACCCTGGAAAATCTACGACCCTCACCCTTGTATTACCAAATAACCACACTAATATCCCAACACATTTCAACAGATATTTTACTGAAACAATCCAAACTCTAGCCAATACCCAAAATAGTATTAACAACCCCATATCAAATCCCACCCATACCCACACCATAGAACAAAACAACTGCTTTATAACTTTTCCCTACACCCAGTATCCACTAAAACCATCACTAAACTCCTGAAAAACTTAACTAACCACACTAGCAGCAGACAAACTCCCAGCTGACTTATTTCAGATAACAGCTGAGGCCATAGCCTATCCTATATCCATTCTCATAAACAGATCCATAACTGAAGCCACAGTACCCACCTTGTGTAAAATGTCACATATAATCCCACTCCACAAGGGAGGCAAATCCCTACAGCTTACCAACTACCGGCCAATAGCAATTCTATCACCCTTATCAAAATAAGAGAATAGTTCACTATCAACTAATGCAGTACCTCCTGAAAAACAACCTGTCTCATTCTCAGCACAGCTTTAGACCCTCCCATAGCACCACCATAGCACTACTCTCTTTTCCAATTTAATCAATCACCACAGAAACAAGGGACAATTCATATCTGCCATATTCCTAGACTTATCTAAAGCCTTCGACATGGTAAACCATAGCATGCTTCTTGAAACACTAACTACCCTTAACATACAGTTTTCCAGTATATCATGGTTTAGTAACTACCTATCAGGTCGACAGCAAGTAGTGCTCTGGCAAGACCAATTGTCCTCCCTTTTACCAGTATCCATCATTGTCCCCCAAGGGTCCATTCTTGGTCCTCTGATGTTCTCCCTATTTACAAACCAAATAGCTACATCTTCAATCTCTGCCACAGTAGTACAATACGCAGATGTCACCACCATTATAAGTACCACCCCAAACATAAAGGAACTACTAACCATAACTCAAAAAAACTTTACATTAGCAGAAGCATGGTTCACCAATATAAAACTTCTTCATAACCCCCCAACAAAAACCTAATTTTATTTGGTCTTGTCAAACCTCCACAGCTCAGCAATGATTTCATCATAAACTCCAAAGATAATATCACAATCACCCCAACAACCCACACAAAACTGCTAGGAGTAGTTATCGATAACAACCTCAAATTTGACATTCACATAGCACAAGCAATCAAGAAAGTAAATAAAAAGCTGGGTCTCCTTTATAGAAGCAAACATTTCATGACCAAAAATACAAAGTCTACAATTGCAAGGACCCACCTCTTATCCATCCTACTATATGCCTCCCCCATTCTGACAAATCTGCACCATTCCAAACTTAACAAGATGGAATCTTGCTACAACAAGATTGCCATGTTCGCAACGGAGGCCTCTCATAGATCCCACCATTGTCTTGCCCTAAAGCAGCTCAACTGGCTTGAGCTTCCCCAACTACTGTTACTTAATCAACTCTCTACAGCACACAAATTGTACTACCTGCCCAACAAAACCCCATCACTAGAGCATTTAATTCAGCCCTACACAGCCACCAGAACCTTAAGATCCGTAACCAAAACCTTATAAACATCATCAAACACAGATATGATGCTGGTAAGTCTCTCTTTGCCTGCACCATAGCCAGAGTTTGAAATAAACTCCTAAGTCACATTACTACTACAAGCTCTGCCTCCCAATTTAAAAGACTCCTCAAAAGCTACTATTCAAACAATTGGCTCTGCTCCTGTGTCACCCCAGGTTAAGCCAAACTACTGCACTATTGCATGAATGCTAATGATCACCAATAACTTCTTCTAGTTACCCAGGTATACCTGCTCTACCCCAAATATATGGGCTTGTCGGATTGAACTCCTATTCAAACCTTTTGTACTTCTTTTTCAAGTACTATACTAATACTAATATCACAAAGTACCAGAGAATAACCTTACTACCAATAATGCTTTAAAAACTTTTTCTGCTTCTTTTTCACAAATACTGTGCTACTATCAGTCTTACAATGTACTGCATATAAAACGACTAACAGAAATATTAAACTATCTACTACATGCTGAAATGAGTCTGCAACTCATTTGTTTATTGTCCTGTGAACAAGATGTTAAAATTCTGATTATTGCATGCTTTAATGTAGACATACCAGAAATGTTTAACTCTGTCTACTACACACTGAAATGAGTCTGTTATGTCATTATACATAGTCCTGAAAACAAGATCTTAATATCTGAATATTGCATGTTGAATTGTAGTAATAGATGTAAATGAAATCCTCACTTGTACTGTACTGTATGTGGAGCTTTTCTCCCCAGGCCTCAGCTGAAAAGGGACCTGTGTCCAGTCGGACTTTCCCAGTTAACAAATGTAAAATAAAATAAATAAAAAATAAAAATAAAAGTGGTCATCACTTTATAAACCTTTGCTGACATCCAGGAAACATAGTGACAAGGGTTGTAGCAGAGTCTTTAATACTTCAAAGTACATAGGTTTATATAGTTATAAGAATGTAGTTCCAGATACCACTGAAAAACCTAGTCCAATTTCCAATTGTCAAAGAACACTGACTGGTTAAGTGACTTGCTCAGAGTCATGTAACAGACAAATGGAGGCTGAGGGAATCAAACCTTTGACTACAGTAAGCAACATATTAGCAAGTCATAGCCTAAATCTTTTGTGCTAAGTGCAAGACAAAACCGCAAATCCACAATCAACATGATTTAGATATGTTGAGGGAGACTACAATGGATTTCAAGTCCATTCCCCCCATCCTCCCCTCAGGAAATAATGTATATCACTAGGAAAAAGGTCCTTGATGCTGTCTCTAAGGCCAAGAGCACTGCATCCATAGGCCCTGACAATATCCTAAGCTGCATTCTAAATAGCATGAAACATGACCTATCTGGACCTCTGGAATCATTATTTAACCATAGCCTCCAAACAGGCTTCACACCTCACAAATGGAGAATGGCAGCCACCATCCCTCTGCACAAAGGTGAGCCCTCTACAGACTCTGGAAATATACCTCTCAACTGTCCAGATTTTCATAGAATGCCTAGAATTTGTCTTATATTTCTGGTCTGGTCCTTGTAAAATTTGTGGTTTTCTGGATTTTCATGGCAAATCAGTGAGGACTGAATACACTAAATAATGTCAGGCATTTGAGTTTCAGACTTCATATCCTTCAAATAATGCATGTTAACACAAGGCCTTTTATACTAGCAACTTTCTAAGTTTATAAGAGTAATATTTAAAATATGTCCTTATTTTTAAGGCTTTGTCCCCTCTTTAGTTTTGGCTTTGTCCAGATTTTTTGTGCTCAGAGTTTGAGAGTTGTGTCTAGAAACTACAGACTGATAAGTCTCATGATTTTCATATGCAAAGCCATAGAAAGCATTCTCATAGAAATGATCAGTAATGACATAGGAAATCTCCAGACTCCAGAACCAACCCATTTTGGTTTTATCAGGGGCAGCTCATCCTTACTAAACCTGATGGACTACTTTGAGAAGGTCAGCAAAGCAATGGATGAGGGCAAAATGGTTCACACTGCCTATCTTGACCTGGCCAAGGCATTTGACACGATACTTCACTGAAGCACTGTTGATAAATTCAAGAGGTTAGGTATAAACTCTGACATCAGCCAGTGTTTAGCCAGCTAGTTCATAGACAAGACCCAGGAAGTTAGAGTTGTGGAGTCTACATCTAAAATGAGGCCAGTCACCAGCAGAGTCCCTCAGGTATCAGTCCTAGGACCACTCCTTTTTGGCAGCTACTTCTCTGAAGTCATGACCAATGTCAAAGGCCCTTGGATGACCAGATTTGCCGATAATTGCAAATTAGGAACAATCATATAATTCCCCCACAGACACTAATGTTCTCCAGGAAGGGCTGATACAGACAAACAGCTGGTATCAGAGCCATGGACTAAAATTAAATTCCAAAAAGCATGTAATAGTATCTTTTAAAAATCAACTACTCCTGGTCACTGCTATTGTGACAGCATAGCCCTAAGAGATGACTCAGTAGTCAGGGACTTATAGCTACACATAGACAGTAATCTAGCCTTTGACCATCATGCATCTACAGATGTCAGAAAATCATTCTATGTTGTGCAACTTATAAACAAAGATATGACACCTAGGTCCAAGAAGGTAATTGTTCCACTGTGTTTGGTACTCATCAGCTTTTGAGAGAAGATCTATGCCTAGCATAGAAGGCATCTTTGGACCCCAGTCTGATTACATATCCACAAAGCAAACAGTGCCAGAATTGCCCATTCTAAAGACTTAAACTTTGCCTGTTATATAAATAGGACCTACTGGAGGGACCGGTATGTATCTGTGTGACTCCCTCCTTCTCTAGAGCAGGCCTCATGTAAAGCAAAATTCCTCCCTAACCTAATTCAAGTGTAACTCGGACAACTGGATGGGGAACCAGAAATTCATCCATGGTTTGGCACCTAATCTCTAACTGATACAGTCAGCCTTTAAAGGTTTCATCTTTTATGTCCCTACTGGTAAATGTTTCATGTCCCAAGCTCCTCCTCACACTTCAAAGGTAAAAGAACTTATCAGAGATTTGGGTTGGTAGCTAGGCTTACCCTGTGATCATTAGCATAGTACACAGCTATGACCCCATGAGCCTATTAGCTTAACAACTCAGCCCTGATTAAGTTGTACTAATTATAAAGGAGAGCTTTATACAATATAGATTATTATGTGCAGATCACATATCAGTTTGAATTTGGGAATGTCTCTGTCCCAGTCCCAAGGACAGCAGCACCTCCAAACTCACCTCAATTCTCAGCCTGACTGGCTCTCTGAGTCATAGTCTTAAGCAGGGAGAAGCAACCAGCTTTCCACTATCACATTACTGCAACCATCCCCTGAAGAAAATTGAGCAGACAAAGATTCATCCCTCTTCCCTTCCCCTTTCCCATCTCTGGCAATCACCTGACCTACTAATCAGAACGTGGACACCTGGGTCTTAGAGCTTCTTCCCTCTATGACAACACTGGTGGATTAATATTGAAGCTGTAGTTGCTGCTTTCTTGTTAACCATCATCTATACAATAGTAGCAGTTACCATGTTCCTTAAATATCGAACAGAATTTTTCACATCTGATATCTGCAGATAAATACTTCTAGTTTGCTACGACTACTCTCCTGAAGCTATTTTTCTCCTAATGCCAAATAAAATGTGATCCATACAATGTCAAGGATTCTTCTACAATTGCTCTTAAATTGTTGAGAAATGTCTATAATATTTGTGTCTTTGGGAAGCAGAATTTGTTATGTCACAGGTTAAAGGATAGTGTTGATAAGAAAAAGAGTTACTCTTGCTATGACTGGCAGTTAGATTAAATTCTGCATATATTATTAATAGCAGGCTGGAATAGCTTCATGATATTCATTATTTGCTCACTGCTGCAGAAGCCTTAGTTATATAGGTTATATCCTCGTAAGGATGCAAGAGCTTGCTGACTTCCAAAGATTAAGGGAACCTTCCCCGCACCCAAACCATTAATTAGCTTGAAAGTGCTGAAAAGCGCTCCTCTTGTGGAATTTTGAGGATCAGTAGTCCTCTTTCACTTTCTCTATTGCTGGGCATATAAGTTCTCTTCAAGAAGAAAAATTTTCCACATCATATTTTTTTATTGAAAGTTAACTGTTCTGTAAGTATTACCTGTACACTAGAAAAACGTGTTTTTATAGACTGTCATGTAACTTTTAGTATTTTTTTTTACTTGGAGTATTAGTTTTACTTTAGAGGGGAAGAAGCTGGCAAGACTAGTTTTCTCCTCTCTAAAAATTATGTTAAATTGCTTTTGAGGGATGGGTAAATATTTTAAATATTTAACCCTGTGTCTTTGGTGGAAAATTGGCTTTTATCATAAGTACCTTTTTCATAGAGTACTGCTGCTAGGCCTCCCTGATTCAGGCATCTTTTTCAGTTTCACCATGGAGCGATGTACTGGTTCCTCTAGTCTTCCTTCTTTCAGTGAAAGAAACAAAAAAATTTCCAAGTAGCCTTTGTCCCTGTGGCTGTTATTGGAGTTCCCTTGGTGGACAATAGAGAACCACTTTTGTCAATCTCAGAAGAAGATGTAGGGGATACCTCTCTGCCTAGCCAGACTGGGATGCCTGTCCTTAGAGAGGTTTTACCTGTGAAAAGTAGGTCTGCTTCTTTAAACATTCTTGTCAAAAAGCCACCACCATTGGAGGATGTACTTATTACAACCTGTAACTCACATGATAGCTAGCCGACTGCATCTAAGAAATCAGATAGATTGTATAAAGTTCCTCAGTATTTTAAGTTTTTATTTTCTAACCTGAGAAGAGACCCAGAAGTGATTTTGTTGGTAAATCCATCTGCTGGTAAATATCTAGCAAATGTTAACCCCTCCATCTTCGACAAGAATGGAAACGCCTTTGAAAGATTTAGTAAAAAGTGTATTCTTCTGCAACACTTATTTTTAGAATTCTTAATTGTCAATTTCATGTATTAAAGTTTGCTCTTGCCTCTAGGAACATTATGGCTTCTTAGGAAAAATCATCTCTGTGTCATCGTATTGCTCCTGTGTCTCAGGTGAATAAACATTTTTAGATGTTTGCTTATGATGCAGTTGATGTCACTTCCAGAGCTGTTACTACTTGAACCAGTAATGAGGAGGTTTGTTAAGCTGCATACACAAAACCATCCTGAGGATGTAAAAGCTGACATTTTCAATTATCCCTTAGACAGACAGGCTGTATTTGAACCATCTTCCTTCTTCAGATTTGTCAGTGGTTTTAGAACTATCTCAGCAACATTTTACAAAAAACAAAATAAGCAGACACAGCAAGCTGCATGTAAACTGATTTTCAAAAAGCAGTGACAAGGGGGCTCCAAAAAGAAAGGAGCAGGACCCTAGAAACAAGGACAGTCTAACAAGTCTGAATGGATATCTACAGAATCCCTCTCCCCTTCCCACTCTGGCAAGCCTCTAATTCTTTCTGAAAATCTGACCCTGCATTTCTGTCTTTGGCAACATATAACCTCAGATAAATGGGTGCTAAACATAATTCATCAGTGATATAGATGGCAGAGGGAATCTCTTTTTCAGGGGATTCCTCTTCATCCTCCAGATCAGACTTCTTTTTTTCTGTACTGTCATTTAGCATTTGCTAACTCAGTGGGTGAATAAAGCTTTCCCCCCTTCTAGGAAAGGAGATGACTTTTATTCAAAAAAGTTTCTGGTGCCAAACAAAGAAGCCTGATGGAGAGCAGTCATTGAGCTTTCCTTCTAAGTCAGTTTGTGAAAGTTCCAAAGTTCACAATGTTATCCCTTCATGCCCTGTTAGCTCTCATTCCAAATTTAAGATTTTAGTGACCCTGAATTTAAATGATGATTATCTTTTCATTCATATAGCACCAGATTTCAGATGTTTCTTAAGGTTTTCTGTGCCCAGATCACGCTTTCGGTTCTCTGTGTTACTCTTTGGGTTATCCAGTGCTCCAAGTGTATTCACAGAACATCTAGCTCTAGGAATGGTCTCCTGCAGACTGTAAGGTATTCACAATTTTCCTTAGCTAGATGACTTGCTTATCTTTGCAGTCTTTTTCAAAAGTGTCAGGCATCTGTCACTGGTGTGAGTGACGTCCTGCACAGACTTGGATTTCAGGAGAACATCCAAAAGTTTTGCTTGACTCCTTCTCAGAGGATTGTTTTGCTGAGGTGTCTCTTCCTGGGCTTTTCTTCCTGGGCTAGTACCATGGCATAGATTGATAAAGCCCTAACTACAGCACAGTTGACCCAGGTTTGATTTGCATCACTGGGGTCTGAGGCACTGGCAGAGTGGGAAGGGCAGGCCCATCCAAGGTGGAAGATCTTTCACTGATGGCGCTCACTAAGTGGAGGCATGGTCCGGTGAGGGCAGTAGTCCTTTGATGAAGTCTTTGAGAATAAGACAGGACTGGGGAAATTGGGCAGGGCATAACAATAAAAAAATCCCTCTCACTGAACAGCACGTGGACAGCTGAGACCCCTTGGATGCCCTTAGGTTCCATGACCAGCCCTAGCAAGATATGAAGTAAGTCTGGGGGGTTAGCAGTAACTGGTAAGACCCAGTATCAGCATGGGGCACTGGGCTAAAGTGCCATTAGGCTGATGTAGAAGAGGTCCAAAAATTAAACAAAAGGGGCTTTTCTTCCACAAAAAAGTAAATATATATATATATATATATATATATATATATATATATATATATATATATATATATATAGATCTGTTCCTAACTTTTACCACTCAAACCAAGGCCTCAGGATGATAAGATTTGTGATCATAGTATCATAGGAGATTACTAGGCTATCAACCCAGAGGTCATTTTAAGCTTATCCGTTTCAACCCAATGTTATACCATGGAAGTATTAGTCAGTACCCAAGATTGCATTTAGTGATGACTGCCCATGTCCAGGAAGGTTGTGGGAGCTACTCCTGGTAAGAATTTACAGTGACCCATCCACTCATCCAGGTTCCTCTTGAACAGTGTCATAGAGGTGGTCTGTTTCACATGACTTCTTAGCCTGTTCCAATGACATGGCAGTCGCTGGGATATAAATGCGTCCCTCCAGCATGTCCTATTAAGGTTGCAGGCTATATTTAAGTCCCTGGAACCAATAGCCCTAGACCCATTTGATTTATGGATATGCAGTAAGTACATTAGGTTTGGGTCTTGGGTTACTCTGTAGGTGAGCCATAAGACACTCCTAAGAAGTCTATATGACACAGAGTACAGTGTCAAGGATTTTAGTCAATCCATGTAAGGCACATGCTGGAGGCCCTTGATCTTCTTTGTTAGAAACCTCTGAGGTCTCTTTAATTGCTGTAGGTGCTTAGTATGGTACATACCGAATGAGGCATTATACTCAATTTAGGATTAGATAAATGCTGAGTATAGCGGGTTATAACTTCTTTTGCTCTCAAGGTGATGTCTTTACTAATCAAGTGAGCTATGTGGAAAGCTTCCCTTACAATGGTAGACATGTGGTGGTTGAATTTAAGGTCACAGTCATCCTATGATCCCAGGTCCCTTACCACTTCATGGGTACTTAGGGTATTGTTATTGATTTGATAGTGTGAAGGGACATTGTTTGTGCCAAAGGGAATGATGATGCATTTCTTTGCATTCAGTTTGAGATCGTGACTAATACATCATTTGATGGGCTGTGTGAGACCATCCTGGAGTATACTGACATCATTTGGGGATTCAATGATTGCACTTAGTTTGCAGTTGTCTGCAAACTTGGTCAGCCACAACCCTTTAGTTTTGACCTGAACCTCTGAGAAGTATATACCAAATAGGAGGGGACCCAGCACTGACACCTGTGGCATCCCGCTGGTAATAGGCCTGCTGGTTGATGTGGAGTCACCCACTTTAATAGTATGTCTCCCATTTGTGAGCCAGCTGGCAACCCATCTTATACTGAACGGGTTTACATTCAGTTTGCTAAGTTTATCGGTAACGCCTGAATGTGGGATTGTGTCAAAAGCCTTTGCCAAGTCGAGGTATGGTGTCTGTACAGATTTGCTCTCATCAATGGCCTTGGTCATGCTTTCATGAAATCCACCAGATTTGACAGGCAGGATCTGCCTTTCACAAAGCCGAACAGGGAAAGATTCAGGGTTTGGAGGTCACCTATGTCTTTATTTATGAGGTCCATAATGATGCATTCCATGGCCTTACAGAGGAGACTGTGAAACTGTCCAGGCTTCTGGGTCTGTAATTCCCCAGGTCTGTTGCTAGGCCAACTTTGTGGAGGGGAATAACTGTAGCTGTTCTCCATTCTGCATGAACAAAGCCTTTGGTTAGGCTATGATTGAAAAGGGTACTTAGTGGTGATGCTATTTCATATTTTAGCCTGTTTAGAAGACAGCCTGGGATGGTCCCACAAAGGCTGTGTTTTTTGCCTTGGGCAGGGCTTTGAGGATCTGCTCTTCAGATATATAAGGTGGGGGGAGTTTGGGGGAGGGTTTGTTGTAAGTTAGTAGGGGATAAGGGAGTGAAAGTTTTGCTAAACCTATCCACTAGCAAGTTCACTATCTCTGTGGGGTCAGTGTGTGTGATACTGTTGGCCACCAGTTCTGCACATGTTTGGGTCCTACCCTTTAGGTTATGTACATAGCTGTAAAATGTCTTATGGTTATCCTTGGCTGTACTTGCTAGGTGTCTGTCAAAGGAGCTCTTAGAGGATTTGACAAGTTGTCTTATTTGCCTGTTAAGGCTGAGGAGGGTGCCTTTCCATTATTGGGTCCTTGTCTTTGTTTTCTTGGACAGCAACTTTTTGCATTCATTGTAGAGTTTGTTGATGCTGGAAGTCCACCATGGCAGCTTGATTTTACTTGGGGCTCTGGCTTTGATGCTGTCTGGTACAGCCGAGTTTATACACTTATGCAAGTAATTGTACAGGGTTTTAGTGTCAGCTTCGGCTTAGTTACCACTTTCAGCTTGGAGTGGGGCTTTGAATGCATTTATACCTTCATGTAGGAGGCTATAGTTTGCCTTAGTGAAGTTTTTTAGTCTGATTTCTCCCTTTGTGAGTTCTGGTGCTAGTGTCAGTTCCAAGGTGACTGATTTGTAGTCACTTTTAACAAATGAGGGTCCAACAAGTTGCAGCAGTGCACCTGATTGACATGTTAGTGAGGACCAGATCTAGACTGTTTATTCCTCTTTTTGGGGTATGGACAATTTGCTCCAGGGTATTTGAATTCACAAAGACAAGGAACTTTTGTGCTAGCGAGTTTAGGCTAGAGTAGGTTTTCTAGTTGATGGTGGGATAATTGAAATCTCCCATAACCAGTGTGTTTGGTAAAATTTGGATTGTCTAGGCTTTGTGGGTGTCATAACCCAAGGAGGGGGATCTATAACTGGCTAGGACTTGAATATGGATCTTACCCACCATAACCTGGACCTGAAGTAACTCCATGGAGTTGTCCAGTCTAACTAGATGTGAAGTGAATTTATTTGTAATATAGACTGAAATACCTCCTCCTTTTGTTTTCAAACCTCATTTTGCAGTCTAAAGGTGTGGAAGGCATTGTAGCCTTGCAGGGCTGGGATGGTCTCTGAGGCCTTAAACCAGGTTTCTGTGACTGCACAGACATCTAATCTACATCTTCTAGTGATATAAGTACTTCCAGGGAGTGCAGTTTTTGGTTTAAGCTCCTAGCATTTAGCAGCATGACCCTTATTTTGTTCTGACTGGTTAATTTCACATTGGTAATGTTGTTTTCATGGCCATGCCTAAAAAAAGGCACTATGGGGGAGGCAAGAGCCTTTGCCAGCAGCTGAAAGCCTAGGGGTGCCACGTGCAAACCATCTCTGGCAAAGCAGCTAGGTTTGTCGACCATGGCTTCCCAGGCAGACAGAAAATGGATCCCCTTTGAATGACACCAAAAACTAAGCCAATTATTAAAATCAATCTTTTTTTGTTTATACTGTGGCATCATTCTAGGTGACGGTAGTATGCTGCTCAAGGCTAGGGACATACCTGCCTGGGAAACATACTCAGAGAGCTCGTGAGGTACATCTCAGGTCATTCACACCAACATGAACTATGACGGAGTCATAACAGTACTTGTTGCCGAGAGACCTGAGTGCATGCATGATTTGGCAAATCCTGGCAGTGGACAGGCAGTTGACTATGACTTTATCCTTGTCCATCCTGGTGAGTGGGATATCCTTGTGTCTCACTACTGACTCTCCAATGACAAGAAAACTTGGTTTTTGAGTGTTACGCCTTACAGGCTTGGTGGGTGAGACATTGATGTTGCTATGTGTTGTGGGTGCTGTGGAGGCTGTTTTAGCTATAACAGACTTTTGTTTTGGAGGTCTCTGGTGTTTCAGTTAAGTTTTTCAAGAGAATCTCTGTGTATGTGTATCTACGTGTTTGATGCATACTATGTGTATGAGTAGTGGTATGTGTATGAATAGTGGTACTAGGTGAATATGTAGTGGTGGGTGAACTGACAACCTTCTCTGTATTACTGTTTTGAGTGAGAGAGACTATGGATTTGAGAATCTTGGTATAAATACATCTCTTGCACTATGTACTAGACTGTGTTACTAGCAGAGGGTTGTCTGTGTCCATGAGGCAATTGCTACATTGCCTTAAGAGACCCAAGTCAACAAGGTTGGCAGGAGAACCAAGGATAGTCTATAACTGTCCATAATGCTAGGGGTGGCTTTTCAGAAACAATCACTGAGGAGCTCAGTGAATAGATATTTCTGACTGGGTTTTAAGCGAAAATGTGTTGAATTTAACTGTCCTGCTTTGGAGCATAATTGTGATGTAGTGTGGTGCTGACAAAATCACAAACAAGCAGAAACCTGCTCAGATGCAAGGCCTTTATAAATACAAGAAGTTAGAATTAAAAAAAAAAAAAAACTAATAAAATTTAATAGGACCAATGAGGATGCTTATTCCAAGCCCTAAACCAGCCTCCCTTTACTAGTCAGGTGCCAATTAAACACGATTCTCTCACAAAAGTACAGATAGGCCCCTTCCAATCCAAGATGGCCTGACTACACATGAGGAAATTCAGTGGTAACTAAAATCAGTATTGTCTCAGAATCAACATGACCTGACATTCTAGATTCCTTTTTGGGGATTTGTGGAAAGGGGAACTTCTTCAGTGGAGACCCAAGTTTTACCTGAATCCAGATCTCCCATTTTCCCTTCTATATCCAGCACAGTCTGTAACTACATATGCCTCAGACTTTGCTTTGGGAGCAGTGTTTTTTGGAGTAAAAGTGCGGGGTCTTTGGAACCAAAAGGACAGACCAAAACATATAGAAGTAAAAGAAATGCTCTCAACTCTCTCAGTCATCTATTAGTTTTAGGACCATTACAAGGGGTTACCAGCAATGCCACAGTAACGTGTTGCATAAACTAGCAGGGGCAACTAGATCTTACTATCTGTGCAGTCAAGCCATTGTAGCTGGGATATAGATTTACATCACAATCTCTCTACAGGCATCTTGCATCCCATCAGAGCAAAATGCTGTGGCAGACAAGCTTAGCAGGACCAAAATAAACCCTCACCAATGGAAACTGAATCAAGAGGCCTTTCAGGAATTGAGTCAGTTGTGGGGAAAACCTAAGATAGATGTATTTGCCTGCATTCAAAACAGTTTATAAGATTCTGCCCCAGGACTATATGGAGGCAGGAATGTTCCTGTATGCTTTTCCACCCTTTCCACTGATATCAAGGGTCATTCTGAAGATTCAGAAGACTCTTCAAATATCATTGTGTTGACTTCTTTCTGGCCCAGGCAACAATAGTTCTCCTTTCTTTTGGAAATGGCCAGCAACAATTACCACAACTTACCTCAAAGATTGGACCTGCTTACTTAGGACAGGTAGTTTGATGCATCCCAACTTAATACAACTTCAGCTAACTGCCTGGATGATAGAGTCATAATACTCGTTAGGATGAGCAGTACTTATTAAAGGAAGCAAGAAAACTTGCTGCTAGAAAATCATATATTAGCAAATGGAAAAGATTTTCTAGTTGATGCCAAGACAAGAACTGGGACCCTTTTAAGGCCACTATTTCTTTGGTTCTGCAATATTTTCCACTGACGTTTGTTTTTTCTCTATCAAGCTTCATTTGTAGACATTTCAGGATGTCAGGGCATGGATCTTCTTCTTTCAATGCTTTCCCATATCGACATATTTTTGAAGAGGTGTTACACACCAAGCCTTCTATAAAACAGATGACACTTCCTTGGAGCTTAACTTTGTTTTAGAAAAATAACCCCTGGTCTACTTGAACCAGGTCAGCAGGCTGATTTGATGATCTTAATATTGAAAACAGATTTGTTGATTGCTCTAACTTCTTCCAGATGAATATTTTAGTTGAAAGGCCTTATGGTTCATAGGCCCATAGGTTAGTACTAGGCTAACTGCCCCTGTGGGCCATTTTAAGCCTAGTCAATTATCCCATGTGAGAATCGAACCCTGCACCTTGTGTCTGTATGGTGAACACCTTAACCATTATGCCAACTCCCTCCCCCGGTAGGTCAACCTTATCTCATTCTCCACAGACATAGGGTTTCCTTAAGAACTAATCCTTCCCTTATGCCTAAAGTGGTATCTAAGTTTACTTTCAGCCAAGCTATCCACCTCCCTTTCTTCTTTCCAGAGGCTAAAAATGAGAAAGGATCCTACACACTCTATGTGTCAACAAACATTTTAGATATTACCTTTACAAAACTAAAACTTTCAGAAACTCTGATTGGTTATTAATTTCTTATGAAGGTAAGAAGAAGTGATAACTTCTGCCAAAGCAGGTTATCTCCAAATGGTTGGTTCATGCTATTACATTTTTTTATACCCACCAAAATAAAGCAATTCCAGGCATGGTTAAGGCTCACTCTATCAGGGCCTTGGCTTCATCTGTGGCTTTCTGAAAAGGGTTGAATTCTTTTAAGAATTCTGAAAGAAACAACTTGGTCATCTATGCATACCAGTACAAAGCACTACAAACTAAATACATTTTCCAAGTCTACAGCAAGCTTTGCTAGCACTATTTCCTGGGGCCTGCAACAATGGGTCAGGGTGAATCATTAGTGACTAGGAATACGTCTTTAGTTACATGATAACAGCACAGAGGGTTGGAGGGAGCACTAGACACCAGGGATTACTCTGTCTAATGTGGGTCAGGGGAACATTAGATACCAGGGACACCTCTATACATATCATGCTTTAATGGAAAGTAAACATAATGGGGATGAGAAGAGGAGAACTAATAGCATCAGCACTGACTCCAAAGTCATGGGTCAGAGGGGGACACCAGACATCAGGCATATGCTGTATTTAATCCCTTAAAGTCACATATTTAAAAAAATGTGGTGCAGGAAACCACTAAACACCAGGGATAAGTAGTGTGCCTTAAAAGGTACTAAAAGTGTTTCTAACCCTGTACCCTCCCACTGAGGATATTAGTCCTCTGAGCCACCACTGGACACTAATAATACCATGCTAAAAATAAATAAGTGAGGAAAACAAGCATCAGGTACAAAGGATTTTAACCCTGCCCTCATGGCAAACAAAACCTCAGCATTAGCCCACTGCACTAACTAATTAGCTAGTGTAAGAGGAGTTTTTAACATATATTGAGGATCTTGGGCATTATGCAATCCTTCCAACAATTTGTGATATAAGAGGGACAGGGAATGTCAAGCATACCTCTCAACCTTAAAGTGCAGGTCTTCAAGGCAAAAGCCAAAATTAATGATAGGATAAAATCAAGGAGAGATTTTTAGTATTTCTCTTACAAATGTTGAAAGTCACTAGGATGATAGCTTTTGCACTATCATGGGAAATAGTATTAACCGCAATAAATTAAAAGAGATTCTAAATAATTCTAAGAGCCTTTCTGTAATGCAAGATGATAACGGTGCTGAAAAAAATAAGTTGTGTGTGTGTGTGTGTGTGTGTGTGTGTGTGTGTGTGTGTGTGTGTGTATATATATATATATATATATATATATATATATATATATATATATATATAAATATATAAATTGCAAATAGTGTATTTAATTTATTTTGTTTTTCTCTCTTCTTCTTGTAGCCATTTTCACTGTATTATCCATTGTTCATTTTTTTGCTTTCTTTGGATGGTTCACTTTATACAGTTTTGAACAATAAAACGCATTTTTTTTTAAATTTGGCATTTTTATTGCAGCTCTTAACGCAAACATTTTGGTTCTTTAAGAATCCCTAAAGTGAGTCTGCTGCTCCATTAGGAGAAGTAGTTTCTGGTTTTTACAGCTACCTTTAGTAATTTTTTATTTGTTTGGTTAATCCAAACTAAGTATATATAGGTAAGGAGTTAATGCCTATTGTGCTTTTAATGCAGTTCCCTGTACTCTATCAATGGAGATCTGTTCCACATCTTAACAACCTACGAAGGAAATGTATACCTTACATGCTATGTTTTCCTTTTCTTTGTTGTAAATCCAAATTTCGTGCATGCTGAAGAAACTCATCTTTATAATAGTTATTTTGGTCATTAATTGTTTTTGACCTTTAGGCATTTTCTGTTGTCATCTTACAAATGATAACACTGAAGTTGCCCTGCTCCAATGTCTATAGAATGGAGGCATTTGTTTGCTTAAAGCAAAATAGTGTCATAGCTTTTGAGCTCTAAAAATCTTCAGTGCATTTTTTTTCAGTATGATAGTGGTGAATTTTGAACTTTATGCTCATTTAAAATTGAATTTTGCCAATGTTCTGTACTTGGATACAGACAGGTTTATCAAGTGTACCATGCAACAGTCATATGCTGGATATGCTGTCACTTGACATGAGAACATTGCAGAATGAGGTGACCAATCTAAGGATTGAACAAAAAATGTTTCAGAAAACTGTGGACAGAATAGAAATTATAGATTCAGAAGTGGATGAATATTGTAAAAGGCTGGAATTCTACTTTGAAGTTGTGAAGTGACTGTAGGTGCATTGTCAAATAAACAGGATGAGCTGGCTGTAAAATAGGTCACAGATGGATAACATTAGAATTATAGGACCAATGGAAGGGGGTAAAGGGACTTATCCAACTGCATTTATGGAGGTTAAGAGAGCTGTTGCAGTGAGCACTTGGTTATGACTGGCAAGTAGAAAAGTCCCTTCAGGCGAGAAGAACAACAGAGACCCCAGGCAAGCCATATTTTATATTTGTGTCAGTCTTATAGAATGAAGGGGTGGTAACTCACAGAAATGGTACAGAGGAAATGTATACTGTGCACTGATTTCCCTGTAAATGTATACTGTGCACTGATTTCCTGTAAATGTATACTGTGCACTGATTTCCCTGTAAATGCAGTGGCAGATCTATCAACTTCAGTGTCTCATCAGCAAGTACAGCTGTATCAATGGATCTGTATAAGGTATATACCTTATTAGATCTCTTCATCTTTCATCTTGGTCTTACCTCAATACCTATACTTTTTGATGTGTGGGTGTGAATATATATATATATATATATATATATATATATATATATATATATATATGTCTACGCAAATGTGAATTATAAATGTATATGTGAATAAGAATGTATATGAGAAAAAAAATCATTTTAGTCATCTACTAATTGTTTGTTTTACTAGGTGCATTACATGCTGTGTAACTTCATTTTTGTACTACTTTGATATATTGTAACACCTAAATATGCCATTAAGAATGCATAGAAATGTATAAATGCTAATAGTGTAACATGGAGCTTTTCTCCCCAGGCCTCCGCTGAAAATGGGCCTGTGTCCAGTCGGACCCTCCCGGTTAACAAATGTAAAATAAAATAATATAAAAAAATAAATAATCTGAAACATGAGGAAAAAAAGGGTATTAGTGAAAATAATGTGCCATTCAATTCTAAAAATACAATAGAATGAGAATGCCTATTGGCATCAGGACTTAACAGAGAATGGTCATGTGTACACTAAAGTAATTAAGGGAGAATGCCTTGGTGTTCAGCAGAACAGAGAACTGAGTGTAGTCAGTGCAACCACATAATAGAACAAAAGGATGCCAAGCACAGGATTGCAATCTGTCATGGAAGCTGGGAGACAGAGTAAAGGCAATGACAGGAATAGTGAGTCACCAACTTAAGTCATGTGTGTGGAGTACTTATTGGAAAGCCAACTGGTCACTGCTAGTTATGAGAGTGGAGAAAATGAGGCCACAGATCGATTGTCTCTTAAAAGCTGAAAGGAAAGGCCCTACTCAGGTGGCAGTATGGGTGCTTTGGAGGACAGTGACGTGGATAGTAGATATGAAAGACCATAGAGATTGAGTAAAGTATCAGAGTATAAGCAGACTGTGAAAGTGGAGCTAAGTGGAGGACAAAGAGGACCTTTGAGTTGGTACATTTGAATGGAATTAAGTTGGTCAGTTGAAGAGAACTGGAGGCTGTGCAACAATGGCTGAGAGAGAACAACACCATCATCCTGAGGTTCTCTTTCTTTCTCTTTCTCCTTTTGCATTATTATGAGGTTGGCTAATGTCACCTGATGAAATCTAACCATAGTAGACCACATGGTCCCCTTGGCCTATGCAGATTTGATGAGGAGGAAGAGGTCAAAGGTCCGCTCACTGATTTTAGGCTCAGCAAGCTTTATCATTGGTGGATGCAAGACTGATCTTCTTGATTTTGGTTTGGTTGGTTCTTCTAGCTGCTTGGACTAAGAAAAATATAAAAAGGGCAAGGGCTCATCCACAGAGTAAACAACAGTTTGTCCTAAAGGCATTTACTTGTCATTTATTATATAATATTTACCACAAAGTATAGCTGATGAACTTATAATCAAGCAGAAAAAATGTATGTGCACCTACCACACACTACTAACCACAAAAACAATGCATTGAAGGACAATAAGAACAGGAGCCAACCACTGGAGTATAATATAATGTAATCCTTAGTTAAGGGTTTCATCCAACAGGAATTTTTACATCAAAGACTTTATTGGAACTTTATTTAGATGAGCTACCCCCCCCCAACATTGAAAGCCTTTATTTATTTATCTTTCTTATTGCTCTTTTTTGACCTGGCTCGTCCTACTAGGCTAGTGGTCTCTTTCAAGTGGAGACCTGAGGTGGTAATTATACTACTAGGAAGCATTTGACCAACCCATTGGGGAATTTTTCCCTACTCATTTATGGAAGTGACACAAGTTTTCTCATTCCTAGTGAAGTGACAGCTGGGAGAAAACCCATGAGTCTCAATATGAATGAGGTATGTGAGTCAGAAAGCAAAACAAAAAGAAGAGCAAATAAAGTGTCTGCATATTCAGAGTTTTTGTTTCAACAGTGGTTATTTGGGAGAAGTGAGAATGATGGAGTCTCAGATTCACAAGAAGGACAGATCAAAGTAACAACCCTTCTGTCTGGAGTGTTGCTGGATGGAGTACTACATGGAATATTATTTAAAGATGAACCAGAAGAAAGGAAAGAAGTGTCATGGAGAGATATTATGATTTAAATCCAAGGAGCTGGAGTAGAGGAAGAATCATAGACCATGGGAATGGAAAGATGAAAGGAAAAGAAAGAAGAGTTAAGTGAAAAAAATACTTCTACAACAGTAGTGGTAGAAATGATACAGTACTTAGAATACAGTAAAAAGAAACTTAAGCAGATGAGACAGTATACAGTAAGGCTACTGGGTAAAACTGAAAAAGCCATCAAATAGATATGACATATGAGACAATGTTGTCATGGACTTAGGCAACATATACAAGATTGATTATTTCATTAGGGAAAGACATTTGTGACATTATTTTTGTGAATGGGTAGGGGATGGGCATGTTTTTGTAGGGTAATAAAGGTAAAGCCAGCAGGTTTCATGGAATTATTTTGTACTTTCTGGTCAGAAAAAAGAGCTGAAGAAAAAAAAGACCTTTGTACAATTTAGGATTGATGCTGGAAAAGAAACTTTGAATGACTCTATGAAGTGTACATGAGATTGGGGAGTTTATTGATAACAGATGGGTACAGACTGGGAGATAAGATAAATGAAGAAATAAATAAAACAATTCAGTAGACGGGTCAGAAAACACTCTTTAAAAAGTTAATGAGATATGTGTACCAGGATTAGATGGAACAGATTACTCATATTCTAAAGAGATGAAAAAGTGTTTTTTGAAGTTTTTGAATGAATGTAAAGAAAAAGCTTTTGCTGTTGAAATTATTTGTGATGGTTTGATTGAATTTATTTGAAAGAAAGGGGATAGGGAGGATTAAAAAATGGAGGCCAATCACATTAAAGAAGATAGATTATAACATTACAAACAGAATAATTCAAACAAGGTTAGAGAGAACATCACGTATGGTATGGAAAGAATGGGAATGTGATAATAAAAGAAGACAGATTACAGAAACGTTGATGATTACAAAAGAAGTGGTATACAGTATTAAAGAAGAGGTGCAGCAGAATGATACAATCATAGGGTATGATGTGTAGAAGGCCTCTGATATCGTATTTATTTTATTTGCATTTATTTACTAGGGCAGTGCATGCATGTATTGAAAAAAATTCAATAACAGCCCAGGTGAAATGCTAAATATTTCCCAAACAAAAGTACAGATATGTAAGCAATAACAGAGTAGTTCAGAATAGTTAAATAGTAATACTGTCTATATATGTCTATATATATATATATATATATATATATATATATATATATATATATATATATATATATGGGTCCACTTTTAAATTTCGAAAAAACAAAATCTTGAGTTTTGATTTACCGAACTCAAAACATCGAGATTTCAGTATCTCGAAACTTAAAAGTGAAAAAAAAAAGTAAAAGAATGTTTTTGCAGGGGGGCAAGCCCCCCTGCACCCTCACACCCCCCTACTTTAATATGCCAACTCCAAGACTGAGCTACAGTGAAGAGAATGGTAAGTGGAATGGGCGCATTACCATTCTTTTCACTGTAGCACGATCTCGGAGTTGGTATATTTAAGTAGGGGGGAGTGGGGAGTGCAAGGGGGCTTGCCCCCTGCAAAAACATTATTTTAGCTGTCTTTAACATTATTTTAGCTGTCTTTTTTTATTATTTTGTTCACTTTTAAGTTTCGAGATACCGATATCTCAATGTTTTGAGTTCGGTATCTCAAAACTTGAGATTTTGGTATTTCAAAATTTAAAAGTGGACCCATATATATGTGTGTATGTGTGTATGTGTGTGTGTGTGTGTGTGTGTGTGTGTGTGTGTGTGTGTGTGTGTGTGTGTGTGTGTGTGTGTGTGTGTTTGGGTCTACTTCTAAATTTCAAAGTTTCAAAACTTTTAAATTCTTATAGCTGAGACCATAAGATCAAAGTTTTGAAACTTCAGACTGTTAAAATGGAGATCAATGCACAGGACAGAATGGTATATTTACCATTTTACTCTCTGTAGTGTGATATCGGAGTTGGTATATTTAAATAGCAGGGGGTGTGGGGGGAGCAGGGGGCTTGCCCCCTGCAAAAATGTAAAAAAAAGTTTCAAAACTTCAATCTTATGGTCTTGACCATAAGAAATTTGAAGTTTTGAAACTCTGAAATTTAGAAGTAGATATATATATACATATATATATATATATATATATATATATATATATATGGTTTCACTACACAATCCCGAAGCCCAAGTTACCAAGACTATAAGCCCGAAACTCCACATTACCGAAATGTTAAAACCGCGAAATTCAAAATTGCGAAAGTACTACCTACATTGAGCACACACACAAACATACACACAGCCTCCCCCCATAACCAAACAAACCACCCTACACTAAAGATTAGCAGGGGGGTTTTGCCCCTGTACCCCCCATGTGGGGGGGCAGTGCCCCCCACACCCCCCTACTTTAATATTCTAACTCTGAGATTGCACAAACATACACACAAGGCAAACTCACACACATGCACACACACACACACACACACACACACACACACACACACACACACACACATACACACACACACACACACACACACCACAGTCACAGCACACACTTACACACACTAAAGCTCCTCACAAACACACTTACACACACATACTTACCTGAACCGCAACACCAGAAGCGCTAACCCAAAATACCTTAACATCGGGATTTTGAATTTCGTGCTTCTGGTCTTTCAGTAATGTGGGGTTTCGGCTACATGGTCTCGAGCTTTTGAAATTCGAGATTTCAAAAGTTTGAGATTTACTAGTGTTCCCATAGATACAACTGAAATCCAAACGGCCGGGCATACTTACGTCTAACTGCTTTTCACCGAAGAAGCACTTTTGCGTAAGTATGACTGTTGCCGAGTTTCCCTTTTCTCCACTGTAGTGTGGTGTCAGTGGGAGAATATTAAAGTGGGGGATGTGGAGGGCAATGTAAATGTAGTGTCTTATATATATATATATATATATATATATATATATATATATATATATATATATTAGTAAACAAGCACAGTGCAATGTACAGTCAAGCAGATTGTGATGTACAACATATACATTAGTTTCTAAAGTGGGTCAGTCTTCAGTAAATCTTCATAGATGAGAAGAGACTTGGAAAGGAGATATGGATAGTGACTTGGCTGAGACATCCTGCGTTGAAGCAGGAGCATTTAAACTGGATGAAGAAATTGTTTTTGATACTACTGATAAAATCAGTTATGGAATATACTAAACCAATATGGGATTTATGAACAGATCAGGAATGCAGTGAAAACAGCAAATGAAAAAATGGGCTCTATATTAGAACACAGAACATTCAAAATTTTGAGTGTTCTAATATCGATCCATTTTCTGCGAACGGTGAAAATATTGAAGAAACAGAAAACTGAATTTTTTCCTAGGAAAAGAATTTGGTTGTCTGTTTCTGTTGCTTTGGTATTTTCAGCACTGTGGTGTAAAGTTACGGGTCGGGTTCAGGTAAGTGTATGATTGTGTGGACATGAGGGTTAGGGTGGGGTAGGTGAGTTAGGGTGAGGTGACTGTGCGATAGTGACGGACCTTAGGGTTAGGGTTTGGGTTAAGGTAAGTGGATAGTTTGTGGTGTATGTATAGTTTAGTGCAGGGTTAGGTGTAAGAGTTTAGGTGTATGTGTGTGGATTGCTGTTTGTTTGGTGTGCTTGTGTTGTATGTATGTGTTTTGGAACAGCAGATTTTTTTCCCCTAGGAAAAAATTTGCTGTTCTGAATGTTCGATGTTTTAAATTTTAGATTCATAGGGTTTGATATTAGAACACTCAAAACTTTGAATGATCAGTGTTCTAATATAGACCCAAAAAATGTAGTTAGTGTAATTGTGAATGGCTGGTTAAAAAGTGAATTAGAATTCCAAAAGGAGTGAGATAGGTTTGCCCACTGAGGAACTTCATGTTTGTATTAGTCATGACTAAAAAATGTAGAATTAACTGAAGGATTTGAGATAGAAAGCTATAAATGCAAAAGACAAGTAAATATACAATTAGTTATGCTATATACTGATGATGTATGAATTATAGCAGACAATACAGGATGGTTAGTGGAAGTAGCTAGAAATGGAAGAATGGATGGGATATTTGGGATTAAATATTAATAAAGAGAAAAGATGTAGAAAAGTAAAGGCCTTAGAAAGATAAAGTAGCAAAACTGTATTTTAATAGAAAGGAAAATTGAAATATCTGGAATAATGTTTGGGAGTTATGATGTGTGTAAGAAACAATGGAAGATTTTGTTACAGAAAATAGAAGAACTAAGTAATTTAAGGAGATTGTTTAAATTAAGTTTTAGAATGAAAGTATATTTGACTAATGCAATAATTTTATGTAAATTAGGATATTTAGGATCAAATTGTAACGTTTATGAGAGAAATGAAAAAAGATTTTGTTACAAAGAGTATTGGTTTTGTTTGGGGTTCAAGACTTGAACCCAGTGAAAAGAGGTATTATAATAATAAGGGATAAAAAGTGAGGGGGTGTCTAAATTAAAGTAAAAAAACAGCTGTGGGTTTAGTATCTTTATGCTTACTGTGGATTTTGAATATAATTTAATATGAGAAGGAAAGAAGCATAGTCAAAGTCAACAGAATAAAATATCAAGATTTATGGGAAAAATGCTAAGTGGGAAGTTGGTAAAAAAGTAAAAGGATGGGAAAATGAGCAAAGGGGTTGATACATAGAAAGAGGTGAGGTAGAAAAAAAGAGAAAATGTTGGTATGCGGAAGTTATAATAACATATTTTATGTGGATCTTTGGAGAGATTCGAATGTTTGCAGATGTGATCTTTGTGAAGGCTTTGATTTCAAATGGTACTATGCACACACACACACACACACACACACACACACACACACATATATATATATATATATATATATATATATATATATATGTAACTCCAAAGAGGTAAGGAATAACAGACAAAGGTCCGCACAGTAGACTGATAATAAATAATAAATTAGAAAGAACCAGTACAGTCACCACTCTGTAGAGCATAAATGTTGAACTTCAATGACACAAATAAAAACAAGTAAAAACAAATAAAATGTGTAAAATCCTCGAAAAGATTAGCACTTTCTGTTATGAGTCTATATCAGGACATCGAATCATTAAAATCGTGAACACTCTAAAGAGTGAAAATGCCAGACCTCGAACTCATTATAGTGGGGGGCTGCACCCCCCCCCCACTAAATATATGTTCAAACTCCAAGACACTGAGGAAAGGGCAAATATTCTGATCTTCACTGTACTGCAATTTCCAGCATTTTCGCTCTTTAGAGTGGTCATGATTTTAATCATTTGATGTTCTGATATAGACCCTATATGTATATACATAGCATCAAGGAGATAACTAATAGCATAGGATACTTGGATTTTACCATCTCTGGACAAGGTGCAACTATCCATTTCCTGGACACTACCATAAAGATCATCAAGTCTAACAATAGTCTGGAATCCAACATCCACCGTAAAAACACTTATCGCAACAATTTTCTGGACTACAATAGTCAGCACCCACATTTCTCCAAAAAGAATGTGATACGAGGACAGTTCATCCGCCTTTCTCGCATCATCAGTGTAGATGAGGATTTTGTTTCTGAAGGCAATTTCCTCAAAAGTATGTTCTTAGCAAGAAACTGTCCTGACCACATTATAGAACAAGAGCTGGACAGGGGAATACAAGAGAGACGCATCAAGCACACGCCTGTACTGATATGTGGCTACAACAGCTGCAGCAGCAGTACTAACCTGACTGATAAACTCTGCAGTTTTCCATTACCAGTCAGTAGGGACATGCAGGTGATGTGGGAAATCATCATTAAGAATTGGAACATTTTTTCCAGCCAGGATGATCTAAAATCTATTTTAGGTGAACAACCTACCTTCTCCTACAAAAAATCCTCTCCGTTAAGAGCAAGTTTCAAAAACAGGGACTTGTCTTTTCTAATAGGAAACCAGGATCTAACACAAGGACCCTCAGGCATGTTTACTTGTGGCCACTGTGTAGTTTGCCAACACATTTTAAGCTGCAGCTCTTACACCTTCCCACATTGCAACTACAAAGTTATTTTTACGCAGCATATGTACTGCCACACAGAGTGGGTGCTATATGCAGCCATATGCAAAAGATGTAACCAGTTCTACATTGATAAAACTAGCAGAAAACTTTCTGACAGATCTAAGGAACACCTGGCAGCTATCCGCAAAAAGGATACACTAATGCACTAGGAAACTTCAGCAGCAAATGCATGAATTTCTCTGGGTTTCAGTTCTTGGTATTGGAAAAGCTGGATTTATTTATGGTGACTGCAACGCGCTGCTGGAAATGAAGGAACTCAAATGGCAGCTCCTGCTGGGAGTTGACTCAGCCCCTGGTCTCAATGAACATATTAATATTAAATGTGCACTGTGTTGGCTACTTTAAAAACAGAGTGGTTTTGTTTTGTTTGGTTGCAAGACTACTCTAGGGGAACAGGGGTTTTGCTAGATGAATGACACACTGAGTTGTGGACTTCTAGAGATTTCCTGGGTTGCTTTGGCAGTTTAAATATTGGATTTCAGCCCTAGTGCTTACTTTGGTTTCAGTGATTCCCCTATACTGTTATTTCTGAATATCTTAAATTATTATTGTCCTTTATTTATTTATTTATTTATTTATTTAATTTAATTTAATTTGATTAGTTAATTAAGTCACAATGATAATGTACCTTTTAATGCTGACATCTCTTGGTGATCGCATCATTTTTTATGGGTTGGGTTATTTTATTGCTGACTCATGATTGGCCCTTTGACATTCTATCTCTTTATGACAGGTTAGTTTTTTTTTTGAATTACAGAATATCAAATGTGTACAACTGATTACACTGCATTTATGTATTTGTTTCTGAAGAAGTCTTATCCATCAATAAAAGATGAAAGTGCTAAAACACTAGTTCATCCTACGTGTTTTATTTTTTTGTTTTATAGTTCGCTTATCTTCTTAGTCTAGCAAGTTTTTGGTTATTTAGTAACTATATATATATATATATATATATATATATATATATATATATATATATATTTAATAACTAACTGAAAATGTATACATTGATCAGTACATAGCCAATTTTTGTTATTTTGTAAACAAATTTTAAGATATGTGAAGATATGTGAAATGAGTGAGTGTTAGTGTCAGCTGCAAATTGTCACTATGTAAACTGTGCAATGTGAATCTTCTGCATGAGATTAGGTTGAACAAAGGAGCTGTTTCTGCTGTGATCTTAATGGCCAAGGGAGTAGATATTGCTGAGCATGTCCCTGTCTTGGCTTTGTTTATGAATTATATTGCAGATAACTTTTGAGTTACATGAATAAGCATTGCAGTTTATTCAAACTCAGGCACTACCACTGCCCAGGCAGTAACAGTGGTTCAAAAAATAGCAGACTTGTCTTTGATGCTAGCAGATTTGTTCAGCTGTGGTTTTATTCCCACAGCTGATGACTAGGTTCATTTTGAAGTGCCATTGGTTAAAAAAGCTTGCTTTCTAATAGACCATCAGTTGTTTCCATTTCCATTTAAAGTTGTTTTTATCTCCTCTTAAATCTGCCAATTTATTTGTTTATTTTATGGACACATGTATCCTTTTCACTTATTGTACACTCGTATCCTAAAATGGTCTGGTTCTTCTTCCCACCCTTCCATTCTCTTGCTTCCCTTGGTTTCTCCACTGAAAAAAATGCTAGTATAAAGTTTACTTCTAGGTCCTCTCTGTGTTACAGGTGGATAAAGCCATGACTATATGAGTGCTGGAGGAGGCAAAAATGGGATGGGTGGTAAACAGAATATGGTGGCATGCCTATTTTTGGGGAAGCAGCATCTCATGCATTGCAAAGCTGAAAAGTTTCAGAGAAAAGAGTATTAGGCTTGCAGTACAATGTAAATGGCACATGGGTTTGGCTCTACCAACCTGTATTGAGTAGTCCCCATGGGATGCATGTGTGAGACCATAAACACATCAGGAAGAAGGTGCTGTAATCCCTCAATGTGGAATGAATGCTCACATTGGGTGCTATAGAGAGGTTTATTTTTTCACTGTGCAGAACCAAACTTTATTTTTTTTCAAATAACAGATTAATAATATTATCAAATACTAATCAGCCATGGGTAAACATGGAATAACAGACTCCTGTAACAATGTAGTTAAACCAAACAGACATCAATACATTAATCACCAACATTCACTTATAATGCTGAATAAGTATGCACCATGTCATTTGTTCATGCACATTTTGTTAGAGGTCCATGCCTTAAGCCTATAGCTTAAATTAAGGGGGTAGGTTTATTGTGCATAGAAAAAGCCCCCCCCCCCCATCCAGTAGTATTATTCTGAATATCAAAGTAGTGATGTGCCTTTCCCTCTCCTGCAGATAATTATTTTGCACCTTTAAATGATAATGGCACCTGCCTGAAGGAGTGAAGACAGATGGTGATGGCATTACAATGAGTCCTATGTAAATCAGGTGAAAGCAGATCTATGTGATGCCTGAAGGAGGAGCACTGCATCCTTCTAATGCTGTCACTGGAATGTTCCTGCTCTGACACCTAGCTATCAAAGATTCTTTCACTAAATGTATAACCTCCTCTGGGGAAAGAGACAGACCCCTCACCAAGTGATGAGAGATACAGTTACAGTTACAGATTAGATGAGGTGGGCTGGAAAGCAAATGGACTGGCTGGGACAATGGCTTGTTTGATAGCAAGCATGCAAGGCATAAAGTCTGGGGAGTCTCTGAGGCAGGAACCTATCCCTCCAGCATGTTTTGTTCATTGTGATGACAAGGTTTAGATCCCTGGAGTGTGTGGCTCTGAGGGATTGGGATTTCTTTACGTGTAGCATGTTCAACAGCTCTGGGTTTGGCATGGCCTTGTATGTTAAGCAGAGATCGCCTCTGAGTAGACGATATGCGACAGAGTATAGCTGGAGTTTTTTAGATTGTCAACATAGGGCATCTGCTTTAAGCCTGTCTAATGAGGGATGAGTACAGTGGGACAATGACCTTCTTTTTTCTGGACGAAAAGCCCTTAGTGATGAGGTGTGCCACACAGAAGGATTTTCTGACTGTTGTGTCAGTGTGGTTATAGAAGGTGAGACCACTGTCCACCTGTGTCCCTAAGTCTCTTATCACACTTTTGGTGTTTAGTGTACTGCCACCTATGTGGTAATTCACAGGTACATGTTTTTCCCAAAGGAGATAACTATACATTTCTTGGCATTGAGCTTGAGTCCATGGCTCTGGCACCAAGCATCTGTTTCTGTAAGGCTTTTTTGTAGAATATCCACATCATTTTGGGGATTTAATAATGGCTCCCAGTTTGCAGTCATCTGTGAACTTTGTTAGCCAGAGTCTCTTAGTATTGGTCTGTACTTCAGAGAAGTAGATGACAAACAAGAGCGGTCCCAGGACTGAACCCTGAGGTACTCCACTTGTCACTTGTCAGGAACTGGATTTGGAGTCGGCTACTTTTACAGTGTGGGTTCTGTCAGTAAGCCAGTTGGCAATGCATCGAGTGATATAGAGATTAATGCCCAGCTTAGTAAGTTTATCTATAATTCTAGAGTGGGGGATGGTGGCGAAGGCCTTGGCAAGGTCCAGATAGGCTGTGTGGACCACCTTACCCTCGTCCACACCTCTGGAGACTGATTCAAAGAAGTCAATCAGGCTCAGAAGATAAGATCGGCACTTCAAGAACCCAAACTGGGTGGGGTCCAGTGTTTGAAGGTTGCCAATGTCTTTGTTTATAAGTTCCATGATAATATGTTCCATGGCCTTGCAGATCAGGCTCATCAGACTGATGGGGCAGTAGTTCCCAGGATCCAAGGTGGAGCCCCCCTTGTGGAGTGGGATAACTGTAGCTGTGTGCCACTCAGTGGGCAGGAAGCCTGAGGTGAGGCTATGATTAAACATGACACTTAGATGAGGTGTCAGTTAATTTTGTAGTTCATGTTTTACACAGCCCGGGATGTTGTCTGGTCACATGGAAACTTAATTATTAGCTTTGGAGAGTGCATTTTTCACATGTGCGGCTGTTATTACTGGAATTTGGTAATCTTTCGGTATTGAGATGGGCCCTTTAGAGGGTGAGGGGGGGGTGAAGTTGACACTGAATCAATCTGCCAGGATATTGACAATATCCTTGGGATCAGTATATTTAATGCCATTCTGTTGTAGCTCAGAGCAGATCAGAGCATTGCCATTTAGATTCTTGACTTAGCTATAGAATGCCTTGTGGTTGTCTTTGGAATCGTTGGCAATTTTATTTTTGTAACTAGCTTTGAAGGATTTTATGAGGGATCTCAACTTCTTACTGAGGCTAGTAAGGGAGTTTTTTGCATCCTGGGATATTCCTCTTTTCTGCAACAGATTCTTCCTTTTGTTGTAAAGTTTGTTTATGGCAGGGAACCACCAGATTGGCTTCCTTTTTTTGGAGGAGAGCATCTTGGTTATATTTGGGATGGCACGATTCATGCATGAGTGGATGTGTTCGTACAGTGCCTTAGTGTAGGATTTAGCATTCGAACTTTCAGTTCCTGTCTGCATGGGTGTCATGCCTTTGGAGAAGTTTTTTACGGAGGTTTCCTTACAGGGGGGGGTGGGGGTGGGATATGGATGTCAAGGGTGATTAGCTTATGGTCAGACCTGACCAACAAGGAGGTGATCATAGGTGTGGAGCATCAATTTCCCATGTTGGTAATGACCAGATATTGGAGGCCCTGGTGGGACTATGGATTAGTTGATCCAGAGAACTGGAATTTATGAATTCCATGAACCATTGGGCAAAGGTGTTGGTACATGAGTAGTTTTCCCAGTTAATGGCAGGGTAGTTGAAATCACCCAGTATTAGGGTGTTTGGTTGCATCTTAATATTTTCCAGTATGTTTAGAAAGGTGTAGTGAGATTCTTGGGGCATGGTGAGGGATCTGTAGAAAGATACAATTTGGATTGCAGTCTTACCTAGTGTTAGTTTCACCTGGAGAATTTCAGATGCATTGTGTTCTGCAACTAGCCTGGTGGCATGAATATCCTTGGTGAATATGTACACTCCTCCACCTTTAGTGTTTCGGTCCTGGTTTGGTGGCCGAAAAGTGTGGTAAGAGTTGTAGCCTGGTATTGCAGGGGTGGTCTCTGGATCCTTGAACCAGGTCTCAGTTACTGCACAGATATTGATGTTGTACATTTTTTGGAGTGCCTCGAGAGAGAGCATTTTGAGGTTTAGACATCTAGTGTTGAGTAGCATTACCTTCAGATTTTGCATGCTTGTACCTGTTATTGTGGTGGTTTTGTCCTTCAAATTTGCCTAAAAAAGGCACTATAGGGGTGGCAAGAGCCTTAGCCAGTAACCTGAATCCCAGGGGTGACAGGTACAGACCATCTCTGGCAAAGCATCGTGGTCTGTCAATCATGTCATCTTAGGCAGACAGATACTGGATCCCCTTTGAATGACACCAGAAGCTTAGCCAACTGTTGAAGTCAATCATTTTGTCCTTATACTGTGGTATCATTCTGGGTGAAGGCAGGCCGCTACTCAGGGCTAGGGTCATACATGCCTGGGCCACATGATCCGAGAGCTCTTCCATGTCTCTTTTCATGTAGTCCAGAGAGGTACATCTCAAGTCATTCACTCCAACATGGACAATGGCAGAGTCATATTTGTAGTTGTTGTAGAGTGACTTGAGTACATGTGTTATGTGGCAGATCCTGGCACCCAACAGGCAGCTGACTGTAATTTTCACCTTGTTTAGCCTGGTGAGTTGGACATCAGTGTCCCTGACTACAGAGTCACCTATGACTAAAGTGTTAGGTGCGTTGTCTTGCCTTAGGGGCTGTTGTGGGGTGGCACACTGGTGTTGTGAACTATGTGACACTTTGGTTGTGACTGGTGTTTGTTTGCATTTCAGCTTTGAAGGTCCTTGTTGCTTGGGCAGGTTACTGTTAAGGGCCTCTGAATATGAGGGTTTAGTGTTGCTATGTGTGGGTGTTGGTGGTGTGAGTTTAGAAGGGCTATGTGTTGCTTGAAGTGTAGTGCGGGTGTTAACCTTCTCCTCTTGACTGTTTAGCACAATCTTGGGTGGAGAAAGCTTTGTTTCCAGTTTGGCTATGTAAGTGCATCTCTCGCATGTTGTAGTGTTGGGTGGTAGGAGCAATTGCTGCATTGCCCCAGTATGCTCAGATTCACCAGCTGGACAGGAGAAATCATTGGAAGCTGACCCTTGGACATGCCTCGTTTGGTGGGTTTTTTGTAAAGTACAAGAGCTGTTTTTTTCCTTACCTTAGCTAGATACTTTGCAATTATAGGCGGTTTAATGCCTACAATTAATTTCTCCTTATTAACAAGGAGAGTTGAGTGCTTGTATCAGTTTAAGGCTCTCTAGTGCTTTCCAGCAGGTTTTAGAGCAAGTGCTAGTCACAGGGATGCTTAAAGGTAAGATGAAAAAAAATGGTTTATCCTAAACTCTGCAGTGTGCACTAGAGGAGTTAGATGTGAATGTAGGTAACTTAATATTTTCCTGTCTAAAAAGTTAAGTTTTAGTGGAGAGCCACTATTTTTAAAACAGCAAGATAGACTGAAAGGGGGTGGTCACTTGAAAGGGGGTGGTCACTTTTGTATTGTGGTACTACGCAAACTTAATTCATTCACTCTCCTGCATCCACAACAGTTTCTGTCATTTTTCTTTCCTCTTATAACTGCCCAGGGGATGATGAACCATCTGTGGGTGACACTTCATTTGCAGCACCTGTGTGCTTTGTCACATGCTGACCTCTTTCACAAGTCTTCTCATTCAGGAATTCCCTTTCCCTTAACTTTCACTTCATTGATAAATTCTTGTTGGCTGTTTGCTTCTTTTCATCATTAAGTATGTGTTTTTTATGTACTGACATTTGATTGACAGGAAAGTTTGACTGGATAGGAGCCCATTTTCAGCTGATGCCTGTGGAGAAAAGCTCCAAAGTATTACAAAACATTTTAAGAATAATAATTTCTTAGTCTTTAAAAATAATACAAAAGCAAATACAGTTTAAATAATTATACTAAATTAGGCAGTTTATAGAGAAATTAAAAGTAAGTTAGTATAATGCTAACAGGAATTGCAATATGAAGTGATTGGAAAGCAAATGGAAATTGGTATATTTAGAGAGAAAGCTAGGTGAGAGAAATTGATAGACGTAAGAAAGTGTGTGAAGAAGAGGGAATTAGGAGATGAAGGCATGAACAGGTATTTGTTCACATTTAGGGATATATAAGTTTTTCACAATGGTTTTGAAGGATGGGAGGGAAGGTATTACAATGTGACAAGAATTTAAAAGCATTTTTTAAGGATCCCCCTACTTTTACCTTTAAGAAACAATCTAACTTTAAAATGTTAGAGAGACTAGAGAGACCACAGGATTGTTATAATTGTTCTATTTTAACTTATAGATGTGGTCGCTGTTGACAATGTCCTTTGATCGACACTGACCTAGACACTGAAATTTTGGAAAAGGTCTCCAAGTGGATGGTCAAAGGGAGATAAAGTGGTCTACATGGCTAGGTGCACCATATGTTCAGCTTTCAATTTCGGCAAAACTAATAATGCTTTTAACAGAAGGATTTAGCAACATGTTTATAGCATTTTAAGCAAATATGACAACAGTGTGTTGGCTAGATATGCCTCTCTTTGTCATAACTTTTCCAATTACAAGTTTTTCATATTAGTTAGGAACAAAACCTCAGCCTTTTCAGGGGACTGGCATAATTTTCTTTTACATCGGCAGATGGCAATCTTGTTTAGATGCCAGTAACTTTCCTGGTTTAAATGAAGCAATTTTGATCATGAGTAAATTAAAGCTAAGAGCATCCAGCCTTTAACTTTGGTTTAAAGTTATCACTATGTGTCATTGACAACATGGAATTTTTTTTTGAATGCTGATAGACTGAATTTTCATTTTCATGTCTTTTCTTGAACACAGTTACCGTTTCCATTACTAATTTTGATAATTTTATAATTTACAATTTAAGTTATTTCTCAATGGGTTTACTTTTATTCCTTCTGGACATGCTAACACTGAATTCACTGTGTTAGATCTTAAACCATTTACAAGGGAACTTAATTTGTGTCCATAATATGGCAGAGAATCGAACAACAATATTCCATCAAATGACTCTAAGCGAAGTAGTTTAGCAAACCCTCCCCTCTACCCCATAATTAACGTGCATGAAAGAACTTGCGAAAAGGAAATTAATTTTTCCTTTGCAGTCAACATAACTTGTCAGGGGCTAATAAATCTGCATGTGATGCTCTCATTTGCTGATCGCAGGTCGTTTACTGTATGCTGCACTTTTCCTTTTTTATTCAAGTAATTGCTAAATTGGTGCTGGCTGTTTTACTTCTTTTCATCACTAAGCATGTATCTACAGAACCACATCTTCCTTTATTCAGCCCTTCCTACTTCTCTCCTATGCTCCCTAGTCCTACCTCCCTGTGGGCCATCCTTGTTCTCCCTGTGATGTCTGCCCCAGTCCTGTAAAATTCTACCACCCTATAGATGGCAGTCCAAATTCATGTATCAGTTCCTTGAAACATTTGCTCATCCTACTCTTAGCATCAAGGACATTTAGTACCTGCCCTGTCCTAAAATCATCCCAAACTTTACTTCTCTTTATCTTGCCACCAGGCCTGCAACAATCCACAGATTTGCATCATCGGGATATTTTCAGCACGTCCATACCCATTTAATTACTCATTTCTTTGTAATGTCTATATTGCTGTCCTACCTTGTATCTAGACATTGTCTTAAATGACCTTCTTTTCTTTTATTCTACCTGTTTCCTTTACAGATCCATAACCCCAAAATGGTTGCTATTAAAAGTAGTAATGCAGGATTTCTCATTTTTTTCCCTTTTCTGTATCCTATTTTTGCCACTGCACATGCAAACCACCAAACTTCCCCATACCAGCTAGATCAGTTTGCTCTCCTTTCCTGGGTATTTCCCAGTTCAGATGAGAGCTGGCATTAGGAGGCAGTCAGACAAGCAGCCTCAGCACTGGTTTGCAATCTCACTAACATTTCAACAAGTAGAGCATATTTGGTATGGTCGCTGACCCTACCCTGTGTGGTGGCACAAGTAAACCACATCACTATCAAATCCACTATGCCCACCTTTTGTAAATGCACTTCCCCTTGCACTAGAGATGAGGGCTGTCACATTTGTGGCTTCGTGGCTAAACACTTACCCCCTTGGCTATTATTTGCATTACTTCCACTCCTCCAAAGAATGGACTTATTGGACAATCTTAATCCTGCCCCCTCCTCCAGAGGATGGTCATGACCATACTCCCCATGCCAGGTCCACTAGACACCCAAGCCACTAAATGACCTTGGTTTATCTCGAGTGTAGTCATGGTTTTATCGTTCTATGTCAATGGATCTGGCTAATGAAGGATATTCTTTTATTTAAACTCTGTTCTTGTGTTGCATTTGCTTCTATTTTTTCATTACAATTATTACAGGAAATGGTTGAATAACAATATTTCAACAGGTTGTAATTCCAGAAATGCTTACTTTTTTCTTGAATCTTCCTGTTCCATTGCTTCTGTACCAGCGTAAAGAGTGAGTTCCTGTACGATCTTCTTTATAACTTCATTACATTCAGTATTGTCCTGTCGAATACCTGGGATGGTTGCAAGTATCACATCCTGATAGGCCACTTCTCCACCCTCTGAGACCACTATCTGATGCAGACCATTTAGGACAGAGACAGTATTCTGCAGAAGGTCTTTAAGGTAGGTAAGGTCATCTGCAGAAGCAGATGCAGTATTTTTACCTTTACAGTTCTTTCCATGTCTTTCAGTGTCAAAGTTTATGGCACATTTCTCTCTTGAACTAGGCACATAGAATCCTGAATCTCTGAGTTCTCCCTCCATAAAACTACTGCTGTTAGACAGTAGGTCACTAAAGAAATCTCCTGAGCCAGATCCATCCATTCCTTCTGCCCCACTATGATTGCAGTAATGTGGGGTAAGGCACAGTGCAATTAAAAGACACGCAGCCAACGGTAGTCTCATTTCAGCTGAAAGAAAAGAGTAAATTACATTACTATCACTTAACATAATTATAATTCTTTTCCAAAACCAGAGTCTAGTCATTATTTTTGGGAGGATGAGGTGAACTGAGATGCTGGTATTTACAAATTTTTACTGATAATAGAAACAGACTCCTGAAACAGATGTGTCCATACAGTGCTGTCTGGCTTCACAAAATATTTGGATAGTACATAAAATGACTGGCTGAAATGTTAGTTTATCCACATTGCTTCTTTTCTTTTATTCTTATCTCATATAGCATTGCTGCTGGATCTTTATTCTTGTGAGTTACTTCAGGTAAATCATATTTCTATGGATAAAAGACAATTAGTAGAAGCACTGTCATTGACTGTCAGTGAATTTGCATTGGTAACAGGTCAGGTAAAATAATATAATTGTGCATTCATAACAGTTCAGAATTACTAGTAAAACATGTCACTTTGATATCCTTTCTTAAGTTTCTTACAGCTACGTGTTTAAGACATTGCACTTAAAATATGCTATACAATAAAGCACTGATTAGTACAAAATACCACTTTCTCTAGCCATCCTCAGAAAGTATGCATAGCAACAATTAATTACAATTTTATTTTATGCAAAGGCAGGTCTTTAAAATAGCTTTCTGATCAGCTTCTAAAATGTATTACCTCATTTTGTAACAAGCATTCTTTCTTCCATTCTCTATTGATACTAATGCAACTTTTTTTTGAAATGTCATGTGTTGTTTAACCATGTGACTTTGCTGCTTCACTTCACCTGCCTGAAAATATAAGGATTAGTTATATGCTACATGTCTTTCTGACATTTCATAGCATCATGAAAAGAGATGCATATCAGTCAGAAATGCACTGTTTAACATATGTTTGATTTCTGGGTACTATACAGCTCACATAGGCCCTGCAGACAAAAACTAATTCACAGCTGCCAAGGAAACCAGTTTAGAGAAAAACTCATGTAATACAAAGCTGGACTAAATACGCTTGCCTATCAGATTCCCCAAAAACGCTCTGAAAATATGGAGTCTGCAATATGCGATGGCTAATCTTGTCAAAATTGCTTAACAGTGAAACAATGCTGCAAAATTATGCAAATCTTTTGTGTATGAGGCAGACAGGATGAAAAATGCACATCTGATCTAGAGGTCATTACTGCCCCCCCCCCCCAAAAAAAAAAAAGAGAGATGATTGTTCTGTACAGGGGAGGAGGACCTGCTACTTCAGTTTGAGGTGATTAGGTGTCTTTAGGAATTGTTCCTGAATAGGAGTAGAAGGGTCAGGTCAGGAAAGTAAGCAGTGGGTGGGTAGTAGTGGAAGCAATATGTACTGATGAAATTGTACTGGACTATGATGGGGATGTGAGAACTAAGCCATTAGATGAATCCCACAGTTTACCAGTCATTCTAGGTCCTCACCCTCATCTATAGTCATAAACCTTGTGTGGTGATCAAAAGGATGAGTTCAGGAACTGAAGTGACAAGCATCTCACTATCGGGATTAGAGTGAAGAGTTCAACAACCATGGAGTATTTTGGAAAATCAGCTCATTCTGCTTTAAAGGTGATATTTGAGTGGTATGATCACCTTGTGGGAAGCAACATTGACTGTCTTCTACAGGATAGTGCAAGGCACGGCCATAACAATGTGTCCATGGCGAGCTCAGGTCATGTTGGTGGAATTATATCTCAACTTTCCTATGACTGCTTGGAGATCACACCAAATGAGCCAGATATTATTGATTGGGGATAAGAAAGTCTGGTATACTCTGCTCAGCATATTAACATTTACAAAATGACCAAAAAGACAACAACAACTGCATGATATAAAGACTATTAACCCAAGAAGAAAGTGCTATATGGGGAAAGCGAATGAAATGTGACTCCGCCGCATAGAACCAAGCCAAGTTCAAAGTACACTGATGGAGCCAGGACCATCGTTAAACCATTTACGTGTACGTTAACTAAAAGCATGCCACTATGATGAAAATGCTGACAATAAATATGAGCAGTTTGTACAGGAAAGAAATAATTTAATGTCATACAACCAATTCAAGTAACTTAAAAATAATTTAGTTAAGTGCTATTGTTCAATTAAATCAGACTCGGATTTCATCAGAACTAAACATAGAGAAAGAATGAATCAGCTTAAATATGTAACATCAACTGATGAAATGCCAGTTGTAAAGGAAAAGGCAGCAACAAAACTAGTTGATGCTGGTAAGCAGTTCATTTAACTATTAAAAAAATAAGAAAATCTTTCCCCTGAATAAAAAAAATCTTTGCCATATAAACATGTGCAACAAATATAAACACAAACATAAAAAGACGTAATTATAAATAGATATGCACCCACTAATACCACAAAAGGTATAACAATAATAAAATACCATAGCATATTAAAAGACAATGTATTATTAAAATATACTCACTTAAAAAAAACTTTAAATAAAAAGTACCTATAGTTTAGCCACTCACGGTTTGAGTAGTGGCTGAATAGAAATGGATCATTAATACCAGGAGTGCAAGTAGCATCTAACTTCAACTGCCAAAAAAGTTCCTTATACTCGAGAAGAATCTCCCACGCTCCTCCCGTCGAACTCAGATCCACTATATACAAAGTGCTAAATAAAAACCTCTTGTAATTCCCGCACGCTGAAGAGTGTTTATAAAAAGCGTGGTTTGCATTTTTTGTACTAGTATGATACAGATGCTCATAATTTCTTTTTCTGAGGTCATGTTCAGTCTTGCCCACATAAAAAGTTGGGCAGGTATCACATTTTGCCAAACAGATGACTCATCTAGAGTCACGGGTCTCCTTACAAATAAATACCTTAGCCGCAGTACTATTACCTAACGTTAAACAGGTACTGGGTAAAATGTAAGGGCATTGCACACAAGCCCCACATCTTCTGGTACCACCATTAATTTGACCATTATTCTTAGAATGCAAAGGTTTTCTAATACTGACTTCAAATTTCTCCCTACCTTGTAAACAAAGAGCAGCTGTTCTCCCAAATTTCTAAATATATCTTCATTGGTTTTAAAAATGTTCTAGTTGTTCTTGACAATGCTGATCACATCACAAGATTCCCCATGAAATTTTAATGTAAGGGCTCTATTCCAGGAGGCAGTGTTTCTTTCACTATCAATTGAAGGAAGGCCACATCATAACAAAGATTTAAACTTGTCTAGCCTTTGTTGAAATACCTCCTTGATAATCTTACCAATTAAAAGACCGAGGTAACCCCTCTCCAAAAACATTAATCTTACTTTTTTCACTCTCAGATGCAAACAGACTGTTGTCAGATATCATTCAAGACAAGCTAATAAACTGCCCACTCACTAAACCCACTTTTTGCTTGTATGGGTGGTGACTCGAGAAGGGAAGATAGGAATTACCAAAAGTGGGTTTCCAATATATATTAGAAATGAATCCTCCTTTATTAACACAAATAGTAGTATCTAGATAATTAACAACATGTTTGTTAAAAGAATAAGTAAACCTAAGGAAATCTATGGTACTGTTTGGGTATGTAACAAAACTGTCCACAATATCCTCACCTCCTTTCCAGAGAATAAATATATCTTCCAAGTAACAGAGGTACATAGCACAATATTGCAAATAAAAATTGTTAGTAAGCACATAGCTGATCTCCCAGTGATAGAGAACCAGATTTGCAAAGGTTTGGCAACAAGCTGCTCCCATAGCTGCTCCACGAACCTGTCAACCAAATTCTCCTTCAAAAAATATAAAAGTATTTTCCAAAGCAAAACTCATAAATCAGTAAGCAGTCTAATATCTGTACCAGTTACCTATATTTATTTTGTTGTAAATAAATGCCTTAATTCAACATCGTTTTTTTCATTTATGCTGAATTTGACTGTGTTTTATTCAGTGACTACATGGTTTAATGTTTTCATCTTATTGAGCTCATCACGTCACCGAGTATTCATTCTCATTTCCATTATTTTAGTTGTTTCAGTTGCTTGTGCATTTTTCTGTGTTGAAGTAACGAGAAGCATGGACAAGGGATACTCCAGAGACTTGGAATTGGACTACAATCCTACGAGATCTGTTGAACAGCCTCTTAATCACACAGAGCAGCTACCGTGGTGCATTACTGGGGGAAATAATCCACTCTTGTCATAAGAGAAATACACTGTTAGTAAGATAAGTGGTGCTGCAAATGTGGATCTTCATGACTTGACCACAAATATGGATAACTTTGAATATAATTTGTTAAGATTAAAATATCTCCAAACACAGAGACAACATTTTAAAGTATGCCTTTAGAAAAAGATTGTTCCTAGGGGTTTACCTTTGCTTAAGATGCCCACGTATGGTGAGCAATACCCCAAATTACTTTTGAGATAGCAGAAACTAAATCTCAAGGTAAGCATGAATTACATGAAACTGTTAACAGACCTTTTTGTACCAGAGGAAGAGCCTTTACAAAATAATATCAGGAAGCGACAGACTTGTATGAGTGTTTTCCAGTTGTGCCCATTGGTGATAGCTTAAATGCCTTAATAGTCACAGCCTTGATATATGTGAGGAAATTGTTATTGCAGAAATGTTGTAAGTTAAAGAGGGATTCTGCAGATTTCAAGAATGGCCATGTCTTAAAATGGCCTAGACAGTGTTTCAGTCCCTCTGCAAGTAATATTAATACTATGATTAAGACAAGCAAGATGTTACCTCCCAGTATCTGTAATGAGGTGACAAATTCTACATGGACAACTAATACTAACGTTAATACTACTCAGAATAAATTGGTAACATCACATACTGATGTTGAATGCGATACCAACTCCACTAATACATCCGTGGAATCTCCACAAATTCTCAATTTGGGAAACAATGTGAGAAGTAAGGTTTTTCTGAATAATAATACCCTTCCACTTGGTGACTCTACTTCTAATTTTCCGTTGCCTTTAAACTGGGGTTTTCGACTGATAAGAGTTCGATCCAGAAGCAGAGAGCACACCAAAATAAAGTTACTGCCCAAACAGAACACCACTCAATCATTGAAAAAGGTTTGGAAACAAACATTAATTCAGTAATTTGGAATATTTCCAATAGTCCTAACATCAGATGAGTTGAAATTGTTGCAGAAGGGACTTTCCTTCATAGTCTCATAAAAGGCTGATTTAACTGACAGTATTTTAGACATTAAAATGTTTGTCAGAAATGTTTTGTTAAATTAGAATTTGGAAACACTTCTATGTCTGACCTAAATGTTTTTAAGCAACCTAGTTTATATATACCATCTTCTCATCCACCTACTGATGCTTTCAGCAAACTGGTTGAGAATGAAATTTATCATATTTATCTAAGTGATGACAATATGACTGTTTTCTTGTTACATTAGATGTAGACACATTGTTTACAGTTATTCCCAATGAGAAAGGAATTCAATTTGTTAAACATTTACTTGAGTTCTCTGATTATACATAGTGTCACATTAATATTATTTGTGAATTATTGGACATTATACTTACCAATAACATCTTTTCATATCTAAAGAAGTTTTTCAAACAGGCAAGAGGTGTGGTAATGGGTACCCCAGTTGCCAACATTTATGCCAACATTGTAATGTACCAATGGGAGAAACAACATATAGTCAGTGAAAATAATCTGTATCTCAGAAATGTGAGATTTTTTAAAAGGTATGTGGATGACCTTTTCTTATTATGGGATGGTACACTAGAAGAATTTAGGAAATTTGAGTCATACAGATCTCTACAATCACTGATTACTTAAAGTTTAAATGTGAAGTATCCTTTCATACAATCAATTTTCTTGACGTAACCCTAAACAAACTTCACACTGGTCAGATAGATACTACTATGTAGAGAAAACCATCCAGAAAAAATACATATCTACATAGAACCAGCTTACACCTATCGCATATCTATGCAAACATTGTTAAAAATCAACTTGTTAGGATAGCTAAATTAAATACAAATGATTCACTAATGGAATAGCAACTTGAAAGGACTGCTTCAGAATTCATACAGAGAGATTATAGTCAACAACAAGTTAAAACAATTAAACAAGACATTATAAACAAGAGATCCAGAGAATTCACACCTCTGCTAACCACCAACAGAGACGTACGATCGTCCACCAGCCATAATCATATCGAACTAAATACACTCTTACACATGGTAGAAATGCACCAGTCATAAAGACGGGGTCTATATTATAAGCACGAAAGTCCTTTTCAGTGAATATGAAAACAGTGATACATATTGCGCGAACCACGAAAACACTGCACGTCCTAAACCACAAAATTCAAAATCTCGAATCATCATAGTTGGCCAACCCCACTGCCCGCTACATACTACCTACCCAAACAAAATAAATAAACCACATACATGCATACACTAAACAAAACCCTACTTCTAACCCTAAAGTAAAGCTTGCATATACTACCATGTATGCACTTACCTTAACCCGCACCCTAACCCTAAGTTCCGTAACTATCACACACTTACCTTAAGGAGCTATACCACAGAAGGGCCAACTATGACGATTCGAAATTTTGAATTTCGCACTTCAGGACTATCGGTGTTTTTGCAGTTCGCTGAATACGTGTCGACGTTTCCGTACTCGTGTAAGTGGACCTTCGCAGTTCTAATAGGGAACCATAAAGAGCGCTCTTAAAAAATACTGGTCTAAACTAACTGAGATACCTGAGGTAAGGAATATCATATCAGATTCACCAAGTTTTAGTTATAGGAGAGCTAGTAACTTAAAGAACAGTCTTTGTGTAAAGAGCAACCAAAAAAAATACATCTTAATTTTACACTAATAAGCAAGGAACGTACAGATAGTACATTAGTACTGACAAGTTTGCAGACATCCAGTCAAAGATGCAGCTTTTGAACTAAGAGCATTTGGTAATTGCTACACAGAACACTTAATATACATAGTAAACTGCTCCAAGTGTAAAGCATACTACATAGGCAAGACAAATAGAAAATTAAAAGAAAGAATAGGTCAACATATGTTAGACATCAGGAGGATAGTTCAAACAAATGACTTATATAAACATATTCTTAATACAGATCTAACTCATACTTTTAAATTTGCTATTTTGCAAGTTATTTATGCACCACTTAGAGGGGGTGACGTAAAATTACACATAGAGAGGATAGAACTGCAATGGGTTTTTAGATTTAAGGCAAACATACTCCCTGGCCTGAATGACATGGTTCCCATTAAGCCTCATTTGAAGTACTTACATACTCAGATACATTGAACGTTTGTACCCTACATGTTTAAAAATTCTAAAAAACTGAAAAAAATCTAAATTTTATAAGTGCCTTCAATATTTATTACATTCCTTAAGGTTATTGTTGCCTACATTTTTATGCATAATATTTTATGCATATTTTACTTATTTTTACCTTATCATGTGACTACAGTTTTAAAGTGTGACTAGATCACGTGACTACACCTTGATTATATAAGCTAAGCAGAATCTTTTGCTAAGTTTCTTTGCACGATGAAGACTATCTGGGTGAAAGTGTCTTCTGCACTTGTAACTTTTTAAGTACATTTGTGGATATTAAACTTGTGGAATAAGCAGCAACTTTTTAAGTATGTTGCGGATTTTAAACTTGTGGAATAAGCACTTCTAACTACTCTTGGAATAAACAAATATTACTTTAAAAAAAAAAGAAGCGACTCTTCAAGTAAGTTGTAGAGTTTGCATTTTTTTAATTAACTACTGTTTATCCCTACTTGTTGTTCCTGTTACTTTTTTGTTTTGCTTGACAATATGAATAAAAAAGGTATTATAATTTGACATTTAAAGAAAAGTCAGCTTTAAGAATACTGCAGGACGATGAAACGATTGTGATTAGACCTGCCAATAAGGGCAGTCCAATCATTGTTATGGATAGAAAATACTATTATGACCTGCCGAATCAGATGTTAAATGACAGTTCTTTCAATAAAATAATTAACATCAATGAGATAGATAGAATGATTAGTAAAATTTATGGTACGTTGAATGACTGTCTATTGAGTAGACTGATCTCTATGGATTTATATAAATTTTTATTAGTACATGAGCGTTTGATACATCTAATACAAGGCCTGACAAAAATGCATAAGGATCCATTGCACCCGCCTTTAATACCAATAGTAGCAGGATGTAAATGGTCCACTGAACCCTTCTCAATTTATGTGGACAGGCATTTGAAACCCATTTTGGCCATGAATACCAAAGTGTTAAATGATACTAAACAATTTTTGAAAGACCCATACAGTTTTGTAAACAATGAACTGAAGACTCTATAAACTATTATTTTGTAACACTTCATGTGCAGTCTTTATTTACAATGATTCCCAATAGTATTAGGATACAATATGTTAAGGGCTATTTATTCAAGCACAGTGATTAAACCGGCTGTATGAGATCATATGACGGAACATCTTTATAACATACGGATTAGCTCTCTGAATAATGCGCTTTCCAAACATGTTTCAGATTGTAATAGGATGCATATGTTTAAATTCATGGCCACTGACATGGTTCTACCTAGTGCATGAAGTGGTGATATCAGGAACATTATGGAAAATAGAGAGATTAGATGGATAATTAGGTTATGGGCAGATCAAGGTTAAAGCTTGAATGAAAAAGCCTCTTTAAGACCCATACTAAAAAAACGTGGTATTAGGAAGTAATGTTATAGTTATTTTATGGATTATTGTGAGGGTATTTATTAGATTTTTTTATATTTTTTATACACCTAATTCTTTGCACACGATTTTATTATATTTGATGTGTAATACATTTGATTTTATGTAGGAACTGATGTGAATGCTTTTTGGTTTAGGAACTGATGTAAGATTACATAATTTATTACTGATGCTCTAGTGATAATGATTGGCTAAGCCTGATTGAGTGGCTATTTAAATAGGTTGTCTTGATTAATGGTTTTAAAAGGTCTGAAAAAGCGAAAGTGCTTACCTGTATTTATTTTTGTTGTAAATAAATGCCTTGATACAACATCAGTTTATTCATTTATCTTGACTTTGACCGTGTTTTATTCAGTGGCTACATTGTTTTACATTAACAGGATATGTATAACTTAACAGAACATGGTAAGGAACAATTATGTCATGTAGTAAAGCTATGCCTTCAAGCATCGTTCCTGGCAGAGGCAATGCTGAATCTTGCCAATACACAAATACAGACAGCACAAGCCTGATATGGGGCTTGAGAAGCATGTGCAATACAGAACATACCTTTAATTACATGTAGCAGTATCTCCTTGCTTCCCCCATGCATACAGAGTGCTATGTGCCACAACTGAATGAGATTCCATAACACAGATTTCCATGGTAACAAACCATGCAGAAGTATTTGATATTCATTTACAGTGCAAGTTGTATAATCTCATTATTTTGCCTAGTGTAAACTGAAGGGTTGTGATAGTGACTATCAGAAAGAGACTACAAATGGTACTGTTTCTGTCATCCATGCAGACACAGTTACCACACCTCTAAATTTGTTACATGTGTGTGTGTGTGTGTGTGTGTGTGTGTGTGTGTGTGTGTGTGTGTGTATGTGCACGTGTGTATGTGTGTGTACTTTGTGCCTGCCCTTTGTTGTTGTCTACTATACTGTGGATATTTCTAGTTGGTCTCACCAGTGTTATGCATACTGCAGTAGAAAAGTGTCTGATATGGGTCTACTACATGTGCCAGAAAACACTCTCGCAGCCACTTGTTCATTTTGGCAAGTTCTTTAACTTTTAGTATCTCATTACACATAACATTAACTACCCCTACTACACTCCTGATCCTAACTCTAAAAACTCCTACCAAGTGCCTAACCATAAAATCCACATCCCTCCCTCTTCTTATTATTCTTTCAGCTTTTCCCATTTAGGGGTCACGACAGTGGATCACCTGTCTGTTCATGATTGGCAGTGGAGTTTTATGGTGTCAAGTTGCCAGCCTGGCACCCAACCTTCCACAGAAGGCACACACACACACACACACACACACACACACACACACACACACACACACACACACACACACACACACACACACACACACACACACACCTAGGGCCAATTTAGCATGTCCAATCCACCTACAACATGTCTTTGGGATGAAACCAGGCCACCCAGAGGAAACCCACATGACCACAAGGAGGACAAGCAGACTCCGCACAGAAGGCTCCCCAGCCAAGGATTGAACCAGAGAGCCTCTTGCTGTGAGGTGACAATGCTAACTGCTGCACCACCATGGCCACCCAAAATCCACATCCCTCCCTAAACGTAAAATAACCTTCCCCTCCTAAACCCTAAAGTCCTGATCACTTACTAAATCTAAAGTCAAATCGAACATTCTCTTCTCACTCCCATCCACAATTTCTCCCTAAACCTAAAATCCTTGTCCTCTTCCTTAACCCTAAAATTCCTAACACTCCCTAAACCAAAAATCCCTTTCTACTAAATCTCGACTCCAGATCAGTACCTAAAAATAAAATCCCTTCCACTGCCTGTCCATGATCACTCCCTAAACTTAAAATGCCCATGCCTGTTTCTAACACTAAAATCTCTACCGCACCCTATACCTAAAATCCCTGTTCCCCTCTCTAACCCTAAAGTCTGCACTACACTTCCAGTCTCTCTCCCTATTAGCACCCTGCTTGCTGCCCTTACCCACTTCGGTGTTCCACAGGGAGAACTTGCCTCCATCCATCTTCTAGGACATGAGCAGATGATGCAGCAGCTGCATGGATGCACTCAGTTTTAAGTTCAAGTGCATGGCAAGCAGCTGGTCTGATGATGTAACACTCATTTGACTTCCTGGCTGTGAGTTACTGGAATTTGATCAGCTGGAGCTTGAGTGACTGTAAGGATCCCACGTATGGTACCATATCATTTTACTTCACTGTGGTGGGCTTGCTACAGCAAACATTAGTGTAATAGCTAGCATAAGTCCACAGACTGGGCTTAGTATCCCTGATAGAACAGGACCTCTGCTGAATTGCACAGAACTCTTTGAATCTGTCCCATTGTTGCATTTTTAGTACTTATATACATATTTTTTTAAACATAAATACCTTAATGTACTTTTCAGCATGCTAATCTAGCATCTAGATCTCAGTCATCCATCACCATTCAGTCATCACTCCATGATCATCCATGATTGAGTTGAATGCATGTGCCTATGGAGAATGCACAAGACCGCTGCAGATGCAGGGAAAAGAGAAAAAAAAAAAGGAACTCAAAAAGGAAAAAGGTCTCAAAACATCTGTCTATGCTGCTCGACTGAAAGAACCCAGCTCTATTCAGTCAGCTCCTAACATACAAAGGCCATGTCAAACCCAGACATGATTGCCATGTCACACAGAAAATTGATGAATAAAAATCCAAAAAAATAGATCCCGGAGAGCCCAAGAGAGACCGGGGCTATTAATTTAGAGTGCTGGAGGGATAGGGCGTTGGGGAGGATAGAACCTCTCCCTACCCTAAACCTATAATATAATGTGAGAAAAAGAGGCTCGTATTTGTTCAAGGGGCACCTCTTTCCAAAGAAATGGAGGGGAATTGAGATATGGATGGATGATTACCAGGGATTACCTCAGTGTCACTGCGACAGAGGCAGCAAAAAAAAATAAATAGTCCCCATACTAAAGGGGTGGCGTAAGCCACAAAACTATGGGCTAGGCTTGTAAATGCCCTCGGGCAGATAGCCTAGTATGAACCTATGAACCTATGAACCTAAGCAAAATTGTATTTTCATTGCCATAACTCTGGTTAATGTGCCCTTGAAAAAAAGCACAGTATTTAAAGTGTTCTGAATTAACATACTCTGAAATTCTTTTCAAATACATAGAAATGGAAAAGGTTTCATTATCAGATACTCTGTTTGAAAATCTGTATCATTCTTCTTGATTTTTTTAAATAAAGCAAAAAAGAAAATGTTTTGATGAGAGAATATTTTAATTTAGTAATGTTCTAATCAAGCCATATTAAGTGTGTTTTTCTGCCCCTTTACTTACATCTCAAATTAAAAAAGGTGTCTTAAGAATCTGTGAAATTTATTAACTACAATAAAAAGATAATCAGAAAGCTAATTTCAGTAGACCTTTTTTGCTGAATATATTAAATAATTTATCAGATTTAGGAAAATAGACTAACACTTCATTGGAAACAATTGATTATAAAGTAGTTCTATTAATTCATACTGAAAAAGAAACAGACTCAGTAAACCCTGCAGTGAGGATGCAGCCTTTCTTTCTTTTCTTTTTAGACTATTATAGCAGCACTGAGACTATGGGTGTTATTCATAGTCCTGCTCTTCGCTGGTACTTAGTAACATTCCGTGAATAGCAGCACTACACAGATACGAATAAGTGAGCCACACTGACTAGAGAAACACAAAGACATTTTGGTAAACACACCTCCATATGGCATAATTATTAGGGGAAAGTTACTAGGAGGATTATGCATGTTACACACTGACGTAGTACTCTGATTCACAGAAACAAACAGAAAAGGGCCTTTGAATCTGTCCCATTGTACACCACTACGTAACATACCAAACCATAACAACTACAAATCCATGTTTCTCTCCCATCTCACCTCCAAATGGGAATGTCCTTCACATGCTCGCACCTAAAACACCCACACCACTAACCACTCCTAAATCATTTTTCTTTGTAAAATGTAACAATATGTCCTAGGTCTTTCTCTTTACATCTTTCCAAATTATTCTTTATACTATATATTCTTATTATTATACAGCTTTCCTAGTTCTTTTGCATGCCACCCTCTAGCTTGCCTTACACATATTCTCAAACTGACACCCTCTTAATTGCTAAGCAGTGTATATATTAATGTAAAACCGTTATTTCCTGTACATAATAATTTTGACATAAGATACTCACATTATCTATTACTAATGTGGCAACTTTCTGTATTTTTGCCTTTTCTAAGTTTTACAAAACTCTGTACTTATATTTTGTAATGTTGCAAATGTCTGTATTTAAAAAAAAATGTATATTTGTAATGTTCCAAATCTCTGATTTTATACTATGTATCGGAGCTTTTCTCCTCGGGTCTCCACTGAAAATGGGCCACAAGCCCAGCTGGACTAACCCGGTTAACAAACAATAATAAATAATAATAAATAACTAAATACATTTGCATACAAAACACATAAAGGACCCTGAATTTATGAGAGTAATGTGTGACAGAACCATGAAAAAGTGGATTTACACAAGCTAAAATGAGGTGAAAATATTTAAGTTTATTGTTACTTTAATGCGTTTGCATACATGGGCAAACTACTGAAGGTGTCACTGGGGGAAATATTTCATTTAGTGCCAGTAAATGCTAAGTTGAAATGAATCCAGCAATCTTAATCTGCAGTATGTAAGTCTCAAGTATACAATTCTTATTCTTTTTTCTACCAATATGCATTTACTGTACGTGTGTAAAACTCTTAATTAAGCCTGTTGATCTCATTATGACTGTGTAGTTATGGGTCAACAACTGACAAGCATGAATAATATAATCATCATCAGCCCCCTTTTTCCCATTTTTTACATGGGGTTGGGGTATCATGTTAACTGTCGCCAACTCTCTCGATTCAGTGCCACACTCCTGCCTTCTTCAACACTCATGCCTGACTGTCACAGATCTTCTTTCACACAATCCACCCACCTCAGTGCTGAACATCTTCACTTGCTCTTATCTTCTTCTTCTTGTCTGTCCCAAATCTTCCTCACCAGATTGTCTTCTGATTTTCTGTACATGCCCAAACCACTGTAATCTGTTCGCTTTGATCTTTTCTGCGATTGGAGCTACTTTGGCTTTGCTCTTTTCTCCTCATTTCATCTGTCCCACAGAATGCATCCTACCACCCTTCTCACGCACTTCATTTCCATCACCTCCAGCTTCTTCAACTGTTCTGCCTTTACTGCCCAGGTTTCTGTACCATACAGTAGTACTGGTCGCACTACTGTCTTGTACACCTTACTTTTCAGCTTCTTTGGCATTATTCTGTCATAGACTACACCTGACACTCTATGCCAGTTGGCTGCAGCCCCTCTGATAATAGCTTTGACCTCTTCATTCAGACTTACCTTCTCCTCAATCACCCCTCCCAGATACTTGAAACTGTTTACCTGTTCCACTATCTTCCCTTCCATCTCTATTCTCTGCTTTTGATTTCCCCAATTTGCTAACATTACCACTTAGTTTCATCCTACGTGCTTTCAGTTTTGCATTCCATTCCCCTATCCTTTGCTGAAGTTCTAGCTCAGAGTCAGCCTGTAATGCCACATTGTCTGCATACAGCAACTTTGTTGATCTGTCCCTCCAACCTGTTTGCTAATGTAGTTTATCACTAATATGAACAGCAGTGGGCTCAGAGCTGAACCCTGATGTACACTGACTCCCACTGGGAACCCCTCTGTGAGGCTGAACACTGTTCGTACTTGAGTCATTGGATCCTGCACTAATTCTACCATTGTTTCTGGGACTTCAAACCACAGCAGTACTGCCCAGATCAGCTTTCATGGGACTTTGTCATATGCTTTCTCCAAGTCTAGGAATGCCCAGCTGCACATTCTCCACATCTCTAGCTTCTTCTCCAGTATCTATCTCACTGCAAACATTAGGTCAGTTGTGCTGCATCCTGATCTGAATCCAAACTGTTCATCTCCCATCTTACATTTTTTTTTTCAGAACAGCATATTATTCATGCTTGTCAAGATGATCAGCTCTATACTGTAACAACTTGTAAGTTGGGACATTGTTTTGTTTGATATTTTGACAAAAATATTAAAATAAATGAAAATTATTATATGCATTGTGAAAGGAATCCTAATAATGCTAAGACGTAGTATGTGAAACCACTTCATAACAGTAAAAAACATTAACATAATGACACTAAACAACTGCCTGGAATTATTTCTAAGCAGATGTACTTTTCATTAGAAAGTATGCTATAATCAAACAGACCAAAAGGGGCAAAATATTTTTACATAAGTCACAAATCCCCTATTGTTTCCTTTCCTTATTAAATATACATCAAGGTTTATGTAGTACTGGTCTAAAGGAAAGAGATGCCTTTTGTAAAATTAGGTATTGCTTTTTCTTCACACTGCATAATATCTGAACAAGATTAAATTAGGAAATTGTGTGAAAAGTATAGTGCTCCATATGATGGCTGCACTGCACTGTACTTTTCCCTGGCAAAATTATTTTACATTTACAAATCTCCTCACTGTTCAATTCAGCTTTATTCTTTAATGAGAAAGGAGCAATACCTTCATATTCTAACAGTACTAAAGAGTATGAAGAAAACATGCTTTTGGATGTCTGTAACAGTGGTACACATATCAGGATTACAAACTAGATCCTTCCCCTAGACTGTGTGCCATTGTGATCCAAAGCAAAGAATCTCTGAAAGCCTTACAATGTCCTTCACAGTATATCTTGTTGTATTGGGTGTAGATGGGGCTTGGCTACACGGAATAGGAAATCAGGAAACAACAGGCCTGGATGATATAAATTATGTTCTATGCCAGCTAAGGACTGCATTGGAAGGAAGAAAGGGCAAGGTACTGCCAACTACAAATGCAGACAGCTGTTTGGCTATCAAAGTGCATTTTCTTATTGTTAGTCATGCTGTGTGTGGTGATAGTGGTCACAATACCAGCTGACGGAAATGGTCTGAGGAATGTTTCTGTAGAAAGCATTCACCTTCAGCCATTCTAATCTAACAGCATAATGCAGCCTATATTAATGCACATAATCTGTGGAGGTAGAAAGCCTTCATTATGGTACATGAAACCAAGTTTCCTGTACATTGTCAAGATTTATTACTACTGGCTGTCCACTGCTTCTGCAATGAAAAAGTGCCTTGTTGAATGGATTGCTGATTCATGCAATGCTAGTATATGGAAATGCACTCTGCAGGTTAATACATCAATAGCATCAGTGCTGTAACTAGGACAATGGTGCAGATGGTGCTGGAGTTGGAAATAGCAATCAGTTATGAATGAATGCTAATATTACATTAGCTGTCATGACTGAAGCACTCAGCGGGTGGTGACTGTGATGACTTAACAGTATCAACAACATTTTACAGTTTTTTTTTTTTGCTTTTACTTTGGTCTTTCACTTTGACAAGATCTTTTTTGAGCACTCCTCAACTTTGAGTGGAGGGGACCAGTTCACTGGCGTTGCAGAGGGTACCAGATGACATAGCCACAGTTCTGACTATTAGTTTAGAATTATGTAACTTAATCTCACTATACACAACATGAGCATTTCTGTCTTGGCTGAGCAGCATTTGAAGCATTTTCTGAGTAAAGAGTTAGCACTGTGGTCCCTAGCTACATTAGAAGCATAGCAGGTGACAAGCAGCTATAGCATTTTATATATATATATATATATATATATATATATATATATATATATACACACGTGTGTGTGTGTGTGTGTGTGTGTGTGTGTGTGTGTGTGTATGTGCAGTTGTATATTGTCACTATAGTCCTGTAAATCCTAATGGCTTCTTATTGTAATTCTGACACTCGTAACTGCAAGTGCCAAGATTATGAAAATAACCCATGAAAATGGAGGAGACCATTGAATGTCATGCATCTCTTTTGTCCCTTTAATGCTGTTTTTTTTGCAAATAGGAAAGCTCCCTGCACATTCTAGTGGTGGGATAATCCCCTTACACACCCCAAACTTCTGTATATCAACTCTGAGACTATCATACTTTGGACTAAAGATCTGCAGAGCTTAATCAATCTTAGAGTTAGGGTAAATAGTTAACTTGGTGGGCACAGTAAATTTGGAGCTATATTTATCAGTTAGGATACTGTCTATTTCCTTTGGATCTTTATGGGTAATGTTAATGTACACAAACTCACATCATAGTTGGGAGTTACTTTTTAGCTTCCTGATATACCTGAATAAGGGAAGTGTACTTGGTGGAAGTGACTAGCATGAATGCATATACAGCTTTGTGGTTTCTAGGCATACATTTAGGTTTTCTGCTAGCCTGCTTCACTGCCTTTCTGAGATGGGGAAATTGAGATTTATTGTAAGAGCTGTTATCTTCTTTCCTTTGTAGAACAGTTCATTGATGTAAGTATTCTAGCATAATAATTTGTTCTTAACTTTCTCACTATATGCAGGACATATAGGGATGGATATCCCAATGCAGCATTATAGATGTTATATGGAAATCTGAGGTGTCAGCTGCAGCTTTAGCAATGGGACCAGTATGTGGATGGTTTCTTTGGAAGTTATTTAAGTCATCTCTAAACTTTACCAGGTTTGCTTTTTAGAGCTCCTTAAGGGCAGTCATATTTGCAGTAGGGTACCACTGGTTTTAAAGCAGAAGTTAATGGATTTGCAATTAGATGTAACAGGGAATGGGAAGGGACTTGGGGGTTGATGATGCAAGTGGGAGATATGGTTTTTAGTTCTTTTTTTTCTCCCCTACATAATTTTATAGTCTTCTACCCCTGTGCCCCAGTTCAACTCTAGATTTACAGCTTCTCCTTTAACTTTTCTGGCCGACTCAATTAATCTGCAGTCAGTTGAGGAACCTAAGGGCTCTGTGGGAGTCTCACTCATACCTTCTACTGGGAGTTCCCTTTTTGACATACCTGTTTCCCTTTCCATCTGTGGGTGTGTGAAATTGTGCCTGAAGGGCAAGCATGTATCGGAGATGTGTGGCATTTCTCCCCACCTCTGCACCAGCTCAGTCATGTCTCCACCCTGTTCCTCTCTATGAACTATGCTACCTGTATCAGCTTCTTCAGTGTCTAAAGAGATCATTGATGGGACACCCATGTAACATCCTCATCCCCCTGTATGGACATGCATGTCTCTCCATGTCACACCATCAGTTATCTGAGCTACAAATCAAACCCATGTCAGCTGGGTTGTAGTCAGGTCTTTATCCCTCTGTCATTGAAGCAACTAGAGATAGACATGTTTGTGAGGGCAATATCAAGCAGATTTAGACTTTAGTTGGAAGACCGTTAATTTGTAAAAAAAAAAAAAAAAAGAGTTGTACTAACAAAGTGTAGGAAACATTGGACATTTATTATTGGTGGAATATGTTTTTCAATTGACATTTGGATAATTAATGTCACTTAGGATGATATATTTTTGATAGACAATGATTTTATCTAAAGCATTTCAGTAATTATTGTGATCAGCTCATGACATGGGAGGTGATCTGCAGCTAGAAAATAATGTAGTAGTTAGATTTAGTCAATTTACTTTGAACATCAAGATGCCCTAATTAGGGATCACGAGGGCTTGGCATTTGATAATGAAGTCCCTAATAATTATTGATATTCCTCCACAGTTATCAGACGGTCTTACGGCATGATATCTGCTGAGCCCAGGTGCTGTCATTGCCATAAAACCAAGTCTCTGTAATTAAACAGATATGGATGTGCTTAATTGTTAGCATAGCTATACATTAAGGAATCTTTTTGTTTAGACTTGTGTCATTGAGTACAGCCACATTTATATAATCTGACTTATAATTCACTATAATAGAATGAATAGGAAAAAGATTCTCTACAAAAGGCACTATGGGACAGCAAAAGTCTAACTAATATATGAAAACCATGATGGCAGATGTACAAGCCATCTGCTAAAGCAGAAAGACCTGCCAGCCATCTCTTCCCACAATGGCACATGCTGGACCCCCCCCCCCCCCCCAGAATGACTCTAACTGTTCATTTAATTGTAGAATCCAATTATTTTATCTTTGGAACTTTGAATTTTTCTTGAAGTCATCGGCATACTATTCAAGTCTAGTGTCTTCCTGGTCTTGAACACATGCATAGCAAGCTCCAGTATGTCACTGTACATGACACTTTGGCTGAAGTGCCTAAGATCATTCACCACCACATGAGCTACCTTCAGGTTTATAGTCCTATTTACTTGGATGGAAGGATCCAAGGGCCCTCATTACAACAGAGGTTGTGGCTCCACAAAGGCAGTTTGGTAACATCCTGTTCTTGTCTAGCATGGTGATGGTGGAGTTGGTGTGTCTAACAATGGAGTCCCTATGATCAAAACTTTACTGTGAGCAGTTATGGGATTTTTGGAACTCAAGGGCTTAAAAGCAAAACCTCAGTGACTCCTAGTAGGGGTATTTAAACTGGATGAAGTGGAGTGAATAGTGTGTTTGAACATATGCGCGTGTGTGTGTGTGTGTGTGTGTGTGTGTGTGTGTGTGTGTGTGTGTGTGTGTGTGTGTGTGTGTGTGTGCGTGTGTGTGTGTACGCACACGCGTGGCATATTTGTGCATATTTATGTATGTGTCTTTTCATGTGCATGCATGTTTATGCACACATGAGCATTTGTGTTGGTGTGTGTGTTTTTAGTATGACCTAGATGTTGTTTTCTTGTTGTGTTGCCTTAGAAATTTGTGTAGGAATGTCTTAACCACCTCAGCATACATTACATTTTCAGTGATGTGTTGTACAATGTGTGTGTTTATTGAATGAAGTCTATGGTGAGAGATGAGCCTCCAGTTTTGGTAAGCACTTGCATCTGTTACAGGTTGCATCACTGAAGGATAACAATAATTGGTTATTGGTAAGTATGAGAGAGCTGTTACACTGTGTCAAGTTATGAACTATAAGCAGGCTGATCACAGAGGCAGAAAAGATTATTGTGATGCCATGCTGACCAGTGAGGACGAATAACACAAGGTAATTATTGGGGCTGGCATGGATTCATTTATAAGGCATACAGTCTACACCAGACAGATGGATTAAGATTCTACAAGGCAAATAAAATAGCAATGTAAGAGGCAGCCATCTAGCCAATACTAAGTGTGCTAAATTCTAACAACTACAGTAATATCTAAGTTGCAGTGCTTTTAAGTTTTAGTCTTAAAGAGAAATGATAACATTTACTTATAGTCTAAGAGGTATATCTATTATGGTATGAGAGGTAGAATCTATAAAACTGCAGGAGAAGCTGCATTTAACATCTATAGCAACAGGTTAAAACAAATTATAAACAGCTTTTAACTGGTATTCAGATACAATTAGGTTATGTCATCTTCCCATCTTAAGAAGTAAATCAAACCCACATAAAAGTACTACAAAATCAGTGATAACTACTAGAATAATATTGATATTGACAAACCCACATAAAAGTACTATAAAATCAGTGATAACTACTAGAATAATATTGATATTAACAAGTTGCGCTTATACGTATGCACTGTTATAAACAGAATAATCCCAATTCCAACAGTATCCATAAGACTACAACAAAACTATACACAACAGTGCTTTACAGCTCCACCATTGGAAATGATCCCGACAGAAAAAAATGAAAGATGATTGTTTGTTGGAGGGTTACAGTGTGACTTCAAAACGTGCAAGTCTTTTTTGCATTGAGAAAAGGTATAAGGATTATAAAACATTTGGAAGAGTACTTTTGGGATTATAGGCCTTAACAATCACAACTCATTCAGGCCTAAACCAAATCCAGCACAAGCATATCTACGGAATTGGAATATTACAGGAAAGGTTAAATGTTTTTGTTTATGAAAAAATATTAGGTTATACAGTAAGCATCACAAAGAACAAATGTATTTGAGGAGTAGGGGTAATATATTTGGAAATGTGCATTGAATTATCACGATTTTCTTATATTTTCTTAACTTTTTTGTTGACATGTTTGCTGAAAATAAGTGACATTGCATATTATTTTATTAAAATGCAAGTAGTCTTTTCAATACGTGCTCAGAGGTATTTTACATTCACCTGTGTTATCATCTCTTGTAACATATACATGGGGCATCATTTTAATGTGGCAACCAAGGGATGGCACACCAGTGTCCAACACTCCCATCATGCTGTTCTACAATGCCATTATTGTAATATGTATATAAGTACTTGTTATAGGCAGTGTATCCCACAGCCTTCTAATTTTTTTTTCATTATAAGTGATTGTCCAATGTGCTGAACTGCACTGCTGACACTTGGTTTTTGGGAGAGTAGATGGCAAATTTATATTAATTTATATTATTTAGTAAAAACTGCAAGAAAAGCTGAAACACTTGATGTCCTTAAGGGGTCATTTGCATATATCCCATGGGTCTCTATTACAGGAGGTTTAAGGTATCACACAGCAAAAATGCTAGCTTTTTTAGGTTTGTTTTGTAGTTTTTACTAAATGATTTGTCTGTGTGACTTTTTAATCTTTGGTTTGAATGCGAGTTGGGATATTTTGGAAACACCTTAATGATTATGGACCTCAGCTGGGTGTAAAGACCCTATGTTTGTGGACATAGCCAAACAGTCCACTTATGACACACTGATAATTTTATAAGAATAGTAATTTGAGATTTTATTTATTATTGATTTATTTAATATTTGTTTACTGGAAAGGATTTGGTTTTATTACCCTGACTGTAAGCACAAATCCTTAATAAAAAAAAGTAAGAAGTCATCAACATTCAGAAGCCATACAGCTAAAACACTTTATGTCATAAAGGATTTATTTGCATAAATTTCACAGGCCTCTATTATAGGATGTTTAAGGTATCCCATAATGAAAACTCTGGCTTTGCTAGGTTTTCTTGTATTCTTTACTAAATGGTTTGTCTATATGACATTTTTACTCTTTGGTTTGAGTAATGTTTTGGAAGAGGAATCAGCTTTAAGAGAAGGCAGGAATTGAATGAGCTATGAAATGTTTGCCTTGCAATGACTGTAGCGAAGATCATAAGTGATGTGTAATCTCTGCAAATTAAAATATGTCAGTATAAATTGTTTATATATATATATATATATATATATATATATATATATATATATATATATATATATATATAAAACTGTATGATTGCCTATGTCATAAGTGATAATTCAATAAAGATGTTACTTGTTCAAAATCATATACAACCACAACTCTAAAAAAGTGGAAGTATTACTGTGGACTAGGTTTATATATTGTTGGGTGTTATTTCTTAACTTAAAGACATAGCTAAAGACATAGTTAAAATTGACTATTTTAAATTCCTTTTCAGCTTTGAGCCTCAAATTGGTTCCTTTAAGCTCTTTACTATTTTGCTTAAGTGTGCTGTTAAGGGAAGTTACTGAATCTTCTTATAAGCATTAAGTAATTTATTTTTCTTGTTATATAATTTATTTATACAGGTATTCCACCCTAGGGCTTTATTTAAAATGTCTCAGCATATTTTGGGAAGATAAGGGCTGACTTATCAATGCAACTGTTTAAGTCAGAGTAGAAGTCACAGGCATAGGCAGTGGATTTGCAATGGGATCCATCAGAGGAGGATTACAGCAGGATTTATATATGTCATCAAGTGCATGTATAATGATTCTTCTTGAGAAGTCCCTAAACACAGTGGTATTTGCAGGGGAAGTGTCACCAGTTTTAAAGAAAATTGTCACTGAGTTATGGTTTGATTTAACAAGGTGTGGTGATACATATGGAGGTATCAAGAACTGGACATGTCTGTGAGAATAACATCAAAGGTACTGGGGTCACTAGTAGGATGGATACCTCTCAACTGTCTAGCTTTTTGCCCAATATTTTTTGTCTGTTCCTCATAATTTTTTTTTTGGAAAATCATTTGCACATGATTGCTGATTGAAGTCAGAAAATAATGACAGACACATGAGTTTCAGACTTCAGACCCTTCAGGGAAAAAAACATATTAACACAACATAAAACCTCTTACTCTGTCAGCTTTCTAAGTTTGTAAGAGTAATATTTAAAAATATCCCCTATTTTAAGGTTTTGTCCCACCATTATTTATGGCTTTGTCCATTTTTTTACTCTAAGAGGTTAAGAGGTACTGTAGCACCTGTATGGGCTGCTTTACCCCACATCCTCCTAATATATGTATACAAACTTACATATGAATTCAACAGCTGTTCAACCACAGAGGAAAGGAAAATCTTAAAAAAATAACAGTGAATCATTGCCAGAATTGTCCAGAATCAGTGCTGACAATGATTTCTTATGACCAGCTTCAATGAACAATCACAACTCATTCCAGCATGAGCAACAAGTCACAGCATCATCCTCTTCTAATTACTAGCATGGAGACACCCAGTCTTTAGTGAAATGACCACTACTGTGTGTGAGTTTAATTACATAACAGACTTCCACTGCCTGAGAGATATTTCTTAACAACTATTTCAAATATTTGAAAATATGGAATCATTGTTTGTTGTATTTCCAATTAGTGACTCCTTGTTCAATCCAACATCTCCAGTAACTCTAGAAGCAATATATTGTGTTAGTCACATTAGTTTTGCTGTAGATAATGACACATTAAGCAATATAGCCCCTCCTGCTAAGTTATAGTACATGAATATACCATTTTGCAAGGCTTGCAAAATAACAGATTTCAGAGTTACTGTTATCTATCTGTTGCTTTGGCAAGTAGAGTAGTAAATTATAAATGGACATTAATAAAATGTATTGAATATCCTTTAAATGATCTGCCATGACAAGCTGTTGGAAAAAAATTCCAGTAAATGAATAGAGGTATTCCAGATGGGTCTGCCTTGGACAGGAAGAATTTTGTCAGCAGGAACTCTTCCACCTGTTACACATGATTAGTCATATCTAGGCTATTTATGTTCATATTTGTTTATGACTCCCATAGTTTTGACCAACAAGACTCTCCCAATTCACAGCTGGCCTTTTTCTGCCTCATCCTCTTTGGCACAGCTCATATCCCAAATCACCTTGTAGCTGAACCCTCTCTTTTTAGAGTTTGCTTTTATAGAGCCCAGTTTCTTTTTGCAGCTGTCATTTTGTATTGAGAGTCGGAGCCTAATGAGCTGCCATGCATCGCTGGTCTGTTTATTTCTGATACTTGTCACCATGTCCTCTGCTGAACAGCAGGCTGACTGTAACCTGCAATAAATGAGCCAGCAATGAAGATAAGCATTCTTGCTCACACTTGCTCTTACCTGTAGTACACATACTCCTAGGTACACTTTACTTGCATGTGCCGGTAAGTAGAGATCATGACAGGGCAACTGATAATATAGTCTATTATTTCTTCGCTCCTTTTATTCGACTGCATCCCATTTTAATCTCTTCCTTAACTGCCTTCTTGTGTGCTCTATTTTATAGGATTTGGTTCTTATTTAACCATTATTCAGTGTTTACCATCTGCTGTATCCTTCTTATGCACCTCTTGCTTTTTTGCAGTATTATAGTTACCATTACTAAGCTAACAGCCTGACCACTCTCAAAATGCATGTACTGATAATATAAGCTAACTTCCTTTGTAAGTTTATAGGTTCAGTTCTTAACCTTATGACATATTGGCTATGTCTATTCCTGCTTTCATAAAGCTTAATTACCATAACCACATGCTAGTAAGTGTGAGAAGGCTATTCATACTCTTGGAAGTTGTGTAATGCATTTGTCATGTTTTTGCATGATAGATTTTTAAGTAAGAGGTTACCATAACTAGTGTTAGCTTCTACAGCAGTACATTCCAAACACAGACTATTTCAAGCTGAAATGGATCAGACATTCATTGTGTCACAGACTAGGCAAAAGTCACTTGTATGTAACCAAAAAGAAATAGGAAAAAGACATTTCCTGAATCAGTTCTATCTAGTTCAAGTTTTCTATCTCTACAATTCTTGTATTAAGGAATCTTACCTTCTCAAGTACTTTTAGGCAGTTTCTTTGAAGTCTACAAAACAAAGTATTGTATTCAATGATGGCTTGGATCAATGAGATATAAAGTGGTTCAGTGGTCTCCTTTTGATGATTAGACATGATTTTCAGAATTAGACAAATAATAGCATACACTTTTTCTAACTTTGATAGATATATAGTGGTCACAGTTTAGATTTCTTGTCTACAATGATTCTGTCATTGTCCATGTTGGTGTAAATGACCTGAGACGTACCTCCCTGGACTACATGAAAAGGGACATGGAGGAGCTCTCCGATCTTGTAGCCCAGGCAGGTATGACCTTAGCCCTGAGTAGCAACCTGCCATTACCAAAAATGATACCAAAGTACAAGGACAAAATTATTGACTTCAACAGTTGGCTAAGCTTCTGGTGTCATTCTAAGGGGATCCAGTATCTGTCTGCCTGGGATGACATGATCGACAGACCACAATGCTTTGCAAAAGATGGCCTGCACCTGTCACCCTTGGGATTCCGGATACTGGCTAAGGCTCTTGCCACCCCTATAGTGCCTTTTATAGGCAATGTTCAAATGACAAATTCACCACTGTAACAGGTACAAGCAAGCAAAATCTGAGGGTAATACTACTCAATGCTAGAAGTCTAAACCTCAAAATGCACTCACTCGAGGCACTCCTTAAAATAGAGAACATCGACATCTGTGCATTGACAGAGACCTGGTTCAAGGCTCCAGAAAGCACCCGTGCATTACTAGGCTATAATTCATACCACACCTTTCGGCCGCCTAACCTGGGCCGAAACACTAAAGGCAGAGGCTTGTCCATATTCATTAAGGATATCCACACCTCCAGGCTAGTTACTCAGCATAATGCATCCGAGATTATCCAAGTGCAACTAACTCTGGGCAAGACTGTAATCCAAATTGTAACTTTCTACTGATCTCCCACCATGCCCCAGGATTCCCACTCCTCATTTTTTGATACACTGGAAAATATTAGGGTACAACCTAACACCCTAATAATGGGTGCTTTCAACTACCCCACCATTAACTGGGAAAACTACTCATGTACAAACTTTTTTGCTCAACATTTTCTGGAATTCATAAATTACAATGCCTTGGATCAACTTATCAACACCCCCACCGGGGGCAGCAATATCCTAGACCTGGTCATTACCAACATGGAACAACCGGTGCTCCACACCAGAGGTCAATTCCTCATTGGTCAGATCCGACCACAAGCTAATCACCCCAGACATCCACATCCCACCCCCACCCCCTTTGGGGAAACCACCATAAAAAAATTTCTCCAAAGCTAACTTCATGCTTCTTAAGACAGAAGTGGCAAACTTCACGACACCCATGCAGATGGACAATAGAAGTACGACTGCTGAATCCTACATAAATGCACTTTATAAGCACTTACACGAGTGCATGGATCGTGCTATCCCTAACAGAACCAAGATGCTATCCTCCAAAAAAAGGAAGCCAATCTGGTGGTCCCCTGCCATAAACAAACTCTACAACAGAAGAAGGAAACTGTTGCAAAAAAGAGTAAAATCCCATGATTGGAGGAACTCCGTGGTCATCCTCAGTAAGAAGCTGAGATACCTCATAAAATCCTCCAAAGCTAGTAACAAAAACAAAATCGCCAATGATTCTAAAGACAATCACAAAGCATGATAGGTTCAGTGCTAACTTTACACCCCTCTCACCCCCTAAAGGACCCATCTCTATACCAGAAGAATGCAAAGTTCCTGTAATCATGGCTCCACAGGTAAAAACTACACTCTCTAAAGCCAAGAACACAGCATCCATGGGACCTGACAACATCCCAGGCTGCGTTCTGCATGAACTACAGAACAAACTGGCACCCCATCTAAGCACCATGTTCAATCATAGCCTCACCTCAGGCTTTGTGCCCATTGAATGGCACACAGCAACAGTTATCCCTCTCCACAAAGGGGGGAGCCACCACGGACCCCGGGAACTACTGCCCCATTATCCTGACGAGCCTGGTCTGCAAGGCCATGGAATGTATCATCATGGAACTTATAAACAAAGACATTGGTAATCTCCAAACTCTGGACCCCTCCCAGTTCGGGTTTGTAAAAGGCATATCATGTCTTCTAAACCTGATAGACTTCTTTGAAGCAGTCACCAAAGCTGTAGATGAGGGTAAGGTGGTTCACACAGCCTGCGTAGATCTCGCCAAGGTTTTTAACACCATTCCCCACTCTGGAATTACAGATAAACTCACTAAACTAGGTATAAATCCCTATGTCACAATGGGTTGCCAACTGGCTCACTGACAGAACCCACACTGAGAAAGTAGCAGACTCCAAATCCAACCATACCAGTGACAAGTAGGGTTCAATCCTGGGTCCTCTCCTGTTTTGGTATCTACTTCTCTGAAGTACAGGCTATCACAGAAGGTATTTGACTAACAAAGTTCACAGATGACTGGAAACTAGGAGCCATAATCCAAACTCCTAACAATGTGGACATCCTACAAAAGGGTCTCACTGAGACAGATTCCTGGTGTCAAACCCATGGCTTCAAGCTCAATGCCAAAAAGTGCATTGTCATCCCCTTTGGTAAAAACTCTGTACCCATGAACTACCACATAGGTGGTAGTCTACTTAAGTCTGAAAGTGTGATAAGAGACCTTGGGACACAGGTGGACAGTAGTCTCTCCTTTGATAATCACATTGCCACAGTAGTCAGAAAATCCTTCTATGTGGCACACCTCATCACAAAAGTTTTCTCATCCAGCAAAAAAGAGGTCATTGTTCCCCTCTACTCATCACTCAGTAGACCAATTATAGAGTACAATGCCCCTTTTGGTATGTACCTCACAAGACTCCTACAACAACTGGAAAGGCCGCAGAAATACCTCACAAAGAGGATTCTCGGCCTCAAACAGATGCCCTATGCAGACCGTCTAAAAAAACTCCAGCTTGACTCCGTTGCATATCGCCTATTCAGAGGCGATCTCTGCCTAACATACAAAGCTATGTCAAACCCAGAGCTGCTGGACATGCTCCACTTAAAGATATCCCAATCCCACCGAGCTACATGCTCTAGCGACCTAAACCTTGTCATCACAACAAACAGAACATGCCAGAGGGATAGATTCCTGTCCCAGAGACTTCCCATACTCTGGAACAAACTACCTGTCTATGTCAAACAGAGCTCCTCATTAGCACTCTTCAAGATAAATCTTGATGATTGGATGGGAAATAGGAAATTCACCCCGGGGATCACCTCTGTGGCTCTTCTCAACAGGGGCACAGGAAAATAATTTTCTTGGGTGGCAAAAGCCAGGGTACCTTTTAGGCTAGGCTTATATAGGCCCTAGGGCCAATAGCCTAGTACGAACCTATGAACAATTACGCAAGGATGGTTTCAGTTTTTATAACATAGCCATTTATTTTGTAGCTGTAATCTATGTCTTTTTTACTAATTCTCATGATACTACATTTATTTATATTTACTCGTTTGTAACTACAGTGCTGATCATTCTGTTTGCTGGTGCATGCTTATAGTGTTAGTTGTGTGGACTGCCTTTGTCTTATTTAAGCTCACAGTATATCTGAAAGGCAGACCACACACTGTGCTTTGATTTCAGTGTAATGTCATTGTGCTACTGAATCTATAGTATTCAGTCCAGTAATTAAGCTGTTTACATGTGAACATTTTTATTTTAACTAAGGAATGAAAGCAAACAGATGATTTTCAACTTCAGATCAAAATATTTTTTAATCACATTTAAATTTTCTTTGACTTAGATTTCCACAGACGTGCTGCCCAGCTTCCTAGCAGTCAGGAATGCTACCTCTCATTAAATGACTTTGGCAGATGAGAATGATTTAAAGATGAAGCCATTATTACTTCACCAGGTGTGTATATTTTCAGACAACGTTAGAAAACCTCAGCATTTTATCTAAAGTAATTCTGTTACATGCATTACAGTTATTATCATATGTATTTTAGTAACCCTTAGACCATTCCTTACTTTAATGTCTGAGACAAATAGTCCAAAAAAGTGGCCGTCAGTAGAGAGTCCTATTGAGAAATAAGTGATAGCCATGGTGGGGATTGTCAAGCAGCTCTCTACCTTCACTTGTTGCATCCTGTAACTTAACTTGTGTTTTACTCATTGAAGTACATAGGAACTGACATGGAATGTAATGTAATATAATTAATTAGTCAAATATTCTCTTAGGTGGGGTAGTGTTCAATGCCAAAGCAAGGTCAAGAAAAAGAGTATGCACTGTTAGTCTTTCATCAGCCGATGCTGTTATCACTTTAAACAATTCCATAAGCGTCCAAAGGCAACATCATCCCACATCTAGTCCTTACTGTACCATACCTATCATAATCTCGTCCTTTGTATTATTCTATAGAAGTTCCACTATGACTCGCTTCATTATTTTATAAAGAATATTAGAATTTTGGTGAGACTTTCCCTGGCAAATATCTATATCTTTATCTATATGTATATCTATATATATATATATATATATATATATATATATATATATATATATATATATCTACACACACACACACACACACACACACACACACACACACACACACACACACACACACATATATATATATATATATATATATATAAAATAATACAGAACTAATTATAGACCTATTGCTATATTATCTCCTCTATCCAAAATTTTAGAAAGGTGCATACATTCTCATCTTATGCCCACCTCTCAGTCAATAAGCTCCTAGCCAGCTCCCAACATGGTTTCAGTCCTAATCATAGTACAACGACTGCCCTCTTAAGCTTCACCAACACAATCAACCTACACAGGAGTGAAAGTAAAATAGTCTCGTCTGTCTTCCTTCATATGTCCAAAGACTTCGATATGGTCTCCCATCAAAACACTTCTAACTGTCCTATCCAGCCTAAATCTTATGCCATCTGCCCTCGTTTGGTTCCACAGCTACCTAACTGAATGACACTAAGCAGTAAAGTGGTCAGAAGGCATCTCTTTAATATTGCCAGTCACATTAGGGCTACCTCAAGGTTCCCTTCTTGGTCTTTTTGTTTTCAGTACTTTCACTGATAATCTCAACTCAGCTACTTTTCTAGCTACATTAGTCCAATATGCAGATGACTTCACACTAATATGTGCAGCCTACAGCCTTTAGGAACTACAGGAAAAAAATCCTTCACAGCAGTAGAAGCATGGCTTTCCAATACACAATGTATACTCAACCCTAATAAAACCAAGCTAATCATTTTCCAACCTACTATAGCCAGTGACCCCCCACGCACACACACACACACACACACACACACACTTTTCCATAACTGCTTCAGGTAACATAACTACTGAACCCATCACACAAAACTATTAAGAAGTTACACAAAAAATTGGGTACTCTGTATAAAAACAAATAATTCTTAACCACCAAAACCAAAATAGCCATCACAAGAACTCATCTACTCTGAACACGCTATATGATTATATTAACCATTCTGACTTTACTATCTTCCTGATTCTATACCCTCTAACTACTATCTATACCAATTCCACCACAATTCATAACATTTTTAATTTCAAATACAGTAGTTCCTATAACCAGGACATTCTTCTGATCTGTATACGTTTTTCCTAATAATCTTTAGTTTTAGTCCTACCTATAACAGATATCTAACTGTACTTTGAACCTTGTATTTGACAAAATGTTACAATTTTCTGCATGTATTCTGCTTAAACTGTAACATTACTATTTGCTAGTGTCTCACTGTACGTTGAAGCTTCTACTCGATAAAATGGCACAATATCTACTTGCATTTTCCTTAAACTGTAACTTTCTTATTTTGCCACTATACTTGTTTTACATGGATGTGGAGTCTTCTACAGCAGTGGTATCCTCTGTGAAATATTCCTGCCCCTCCAGCCATTCTGATAATGTTGCATAAGAGGTTTAGGTCCCTGAGTCAAGTATTTCTGATGCCATCTAACTTGCAAATGTGAAATAAGTCCATTAGCAATGGGTGGTAGGATGCCTTTTATGCTAGTCACTGGTCACTTCTTAGCAGTGATAGGGCTCTGAACAGGTCTGGGTAGGACATACTGTTGAGGCATTGCATCCTTTCCATGCATTATCCTACTCTGCGGATGTTCCAGTCGTTGAATGTGTCTCGACAGATACATGCCAAAAGGGGTATTATACTCAGTAATTGGCCTAATAAGGGCTGAGTAAAGCGGGACAATGGCATCCCCAGATTTAGTAACAATCCCATCCCCCTGTTTATGAGCAGTACAATACAGAGCCTCCTTACCACAGTGAACATAAACTGGTCAAAAGTTAGGTTATCATCCACATAAGTTCCCATATCACAAACTACCAGCTCAGTTCTTAGGGGTGTGTAGTCAACGTGGTAGTTCCCCAAGGGAGTCATTGTTTTTTGCTTTTGAAATTAGGATCTTTGGGGTCTGTCTCCTTTGTTTTCGTGCCACCCTGATAGTTTTTCTTATACTGTTATTTATATATTGTTTTTTTATCGAGTTCCATAGTCAGTTGAACTTTGTGAGATGATTACTCTGCAAGTTGTCGCTCAATGAAACATAGATGAACCAATTGTTATTACTTCTTTGAAATATCAGTCTATTTCCTTTATTGTATAATAATGTTCTGGTTGTTTGCTAATTCCTGGATGGATTTTTATATTATGCAATGGTGGTTTTTTTTTTTTACTTGGTCTGCAAACTGGCCTTTTTTTCAAACACCTTTATTGAATTATCACTTGTGACATAAGCAAATTTACATTAATGTAAAAGTAACCAAATTATATTAACATAAACATTATACTTAACATATATTGCTATATATCATACAACCTAAGGAACATTACATAAATTATTCAATTTCTGTCTTAGTTTTTCAAACAAGTAACATCTTTAGTAAACCATCACTTACTACATAGGCAATCATACATTAATATAAATGAAAACAAACCACACCAACACAATCCTAGTTGCAAGCATTTTACATCACAAACCATACTGACACACTCCCAGTTGCAAACAGTATACTTTACTTATAATCTACCCGCTCTTTCTCACACAAACATTACATAGCTCATTTAAGTCCTGCTGCCTTTTAAACCTTATTTCTCCCTTGTATGTATTGTTCCCACACTTCCCATTTTTTCCTATGTAGTTTGATCCTACCCTTTTCTAGCAATCTCAATTGCAGTTGATTTTTCTCTGTTACTATCACTACTTCCAGTACAGTTGGTTTAGATTTTGATTTCCATTTGCTAGTAATTGCTTTTTCCAGCCACCATTATTAGACACAGCAAGACATTACCATGTCTAGGCAATTCCAATTCTGTATCATAGATCAGAAAAAAATCATCTCCCTTGACAGACCAGTCTGCCTGCTCAGTATATCTGACAGTGCATCCCACAAGGAATACTTAAAGTCCACCAACTCACCACACTCCCAGAAAATATGCTCCCAGTTATCTCTTTCTTCCCGTTTACACCTCCAATATTTACTGTCCGCCTAAGGAAAAATTCTCTGGAGTCTACTTGGGGTATAAAAATACCTATGTAAATATTTCCAGGCAAAAATCGTAAATCTTCTAGATTTTGTTGCATATTTGGGAGACATACATATATCCTCCCATTATTTCTTTGTGAATTGCTTTTGCAGTCTCTCTTCCCAATTCTTCCTAACTTCCTCTGATAGATTCTTATAGTTATCATGCAATATGTTATATGCTTTACCAATTATTCCTTTTTTTAATGACATCTTCTGTTCTAGTTTCTATTAAAAACTTTACCAGTGCTTGTCTTTCATTTAGGACCCCCTATTTCTTTTCCTTTGCCTATAATCTGATATCAATCCTTGATAGGGAAGGCAATCTCTAACCTGCAGTCCAAATAAAGTCTTGGCCTCTTCCCATTCTATTACCTCTCCCTCTCCCTCTCTAGTTATTTTTTCCCAGTACCTTGGTTCCTTTGCCAGTTTTCTCCAATAAATTCCAGCCCACTCTTGGCTACTGTCTATATCCCTAATTGCAGTCATCCCTATTGATAGGATTTCCTTTCTCCTTTCCTGTGTTGGTTTATTTCTTAGAATAACTTCTGCTGCCTTATGGATATAGTATTCTGAATGATTATTGTTATTCTCCTTAAAGGCCTGCATCCAAAATCACAGTCTCTCCTTGTTTCTTGAGCTTCCCCTCTGTTTCATCATCATCCCTTTCCACTTTGACTTATAGTTTCAGCTTGTGCTACATACAGGAGTCTTAACTGTGTAGCTCTGAAATACCCCTTTAAACTGGGTAATCCCAATCCTCCCTGTTCTACTTCATAGGGTTGCCAGCTGTCCAGTTTTTGACCGGACTGTCCGGTTTTCTGACAACTTGTCTGGTTACAAATTTCATTCAAAACTGGACAAGTGGTTTTGAATGAGCCAAAATTAGGGACACCTTGTGGGGTAAACATAGAGGCGATTTTTGTCCTTTTGCATAGGCACCAGAACCATAGAGTGAGTGGGAGGGGGCTTTTACTGCTGCAACCTGCAAGACTTGTAATGTTTTTGGACCCAACAGAGGACTCATGCGTGTGCGTGCATCATAATTACACGCAAACGTGAATTTTAAAAAGTATGCGGGTTTCCTATCAACACTAAGCCTGCTATCAAAGTCATCCACCCATGGTAAGCAAACTCTGTTTTATGTCATAAACTCTGTAAGCAGCTTCATGTTTTCTGAAGGCAAGCAGGGTCTGTTTTCTGAAGTGTGTGGTGGCTGTGTTACATACTCGTGAGGAATATTATCTTTATTGTCGCAGGATTCAAAAGTTGTGGTTCGGTGATGTTACTACCTTCCAGTGTGGTACTGGCTAGGCTTGTCCTAGGTATGTTTAGCAGTTTGCAATGAGAAAAAGAGATCATTCCTAATTTTTGCTTTGTCTGACTTTTTTTTTTAGGGGGGGTTAATTTTTGATTGGTATAATTTTTGATGATTTATAAGTTATAAGCCTGTAAGCTGCTCCATTTTCTAAGCATGTAAGCAGCTCCATTTTACTGAGCAGGGCAGTGCTCTTGTAGTTATTATTTTACAAATATGTCAGACTTTTTTTTAAAATTCTAAGTACATGTTTATTTTATTTTTCTAATTTTGTTTACCGGGGTAGTGCACTTTGCAATTTTGACCAAGTAAACTGAAGAAAGAGTTTTCATAACTAAATCACAAACATTTTTAGTGAGTGTACTGTGACTTGTATATTGTTGATGCCTGCACTGTGTCTCCTATGACTTTAGTTTCATGAAAAATCTTAGATAGTTGTTGTTTAGCTGAATTAATATGATTTTGTATTATTTACTATGGGTATCAGTCAAAAACGTCTTAGCACTGTATGTGTGACAGACCCTTTCAATGTGGATTGTTGACTATTTAAGACTCAGAATGAGGTACACTTGAGAGCTATGCCTGCTCTGGTAATTTTGTCAACTTTGTAGTAATTGCACTTGGTTTCGTACCTCTCAGCTGTTCCTGATTTTGGCTCAGAATGTTGCTTCCCCCAATCCCAAATAAAACTGGCGATTCTGGAAGAAGAGGAGGTGGTTGCACTTAGTAAATAATAATAATTAGTTCTGTAGACTAATTTTACTTTGGAAAATACATGCTAATTCACATTCACGAATTCTGTCAACTTTGCAAGTTAACAGTACTAATACTTTTAAAAATTCCCCTATTTTTTTCTGGATTTGCCCCCTGATTCTGGCAGTAGGGATTTGAGAACTCTGCTCACTTTGAGTTCCATTACTTGTCTTGGGACCCTTTTTGCTGATGCACTGCCTGGCCTGGTGAACATTAGGCCCTGCCTAATCCCTGCAGTTGATAGCAGTAGTAAATGATGAGGTCTGTGAGTGTGACCTTGAGTGTTAGGATGTCAGCTATTTTAGATTCAGATAGGAATATAGTAAAGAATAGCTTAGGTGTTTTCTTTATTTATTTGAGACTGTCCTGCAATGTTGTTTTAAATATTTCCCGTGATTTTGAATTCTGAAGTTACTGTGTTGATTTACTAAGTATTGTCTTGTTCTTTTATTATTAAATATATTTAAACCAATCTTTGTGGCTGATATTTGTGAGACATATTTAAGCTCTAAGAGTACTTGCATATCTCTATGGTGTCATCTGGAGCGATAGAGGTACCGTTGTTGGATGTTATGGAAAAGGAAAATGGGGTGGATCTACTGGTCAGGGTAAAGAGGAGCAGCTTAGTTTTGTTGGGAATTTAACAACAGACAGTGATCAGAGAGCCAATTTTCAACTGTGTTAATGTGTTTTGTGTTAAGGTTTGCAGGTCTAAAGGGGAGGAGGCTGTACAGATCAGGGTAGAATCGTCTGCATATTGAATGCAGGTTGCATCAGGGATGGCAGTATGAAGATTGCTGATGAAGATAGAAAAGAGTAGAGGACCTAGAATAGAGCCCTGAGGACCTAGAATAGAGCCCTGAGGGACATCAAGGGTGAGGGCCTAGAATAGAGCCCTGAGGGACACCAAGGGTGAGGACCTAGAATAGAGCCCTGAGGGACACCAAGAGTGAAAGGTAGCAGGGTGGACAGTTTGTTCTGCCATAATACAGCCTGTTGTCTGCCATTCAGATAGGATAGGAACCACTGAATAGCATGTTTATCTAGGGAGATGGATTTTAGGGAATGGATGAGTAATTTGTGGTTGACCATATCAAAGGCCTTCGACAGGTCTAGAATAGGCTGAAGACAGCCTGTTGTTGTTTCTATTTTGGAATATGGCATTTGTAAAAGAAAGGAGGGTGAAGGTGGTGCTGTGATGTGGCCTGAAGCCATGCTGAGAGTATCCAAGCAGACCATTCTGAATGAGATAGTCCATAAACTGCTTATGAACACACTTCTCCATTCTGCATCCTTTCTTTCTTTTTGTGGTTCTACATACTTCTAATTTGTAAAAGAAAGGAGGGCAGAGGTGGTGCTGTCATGTGGCCTAAAGCCATGCTGATAGTTGGCATCCATACTAAGCTTTTAGGAGTAACAGTGGACAATAATCTGAAATTTGATCTGCATATCAATAAAACTAAACTTATTTAAAATATCGGAGTAACCATCCTGGCTTTATTGAAAAGAATATTCTTAAAGGGCAATTGGAAGGGCGGCCAGAATCTGTTCTAATTTGGAGAAGTTTAAATTGGAAGCTTGATTCAATATGGAAATTTATTTATTTATGTATTTTATATTTATTGACCTGGTTTGTCCGACTGGGCTACAAATGCCCATTTTCAGCGGAGGCCGGAGGAGAAAAGCTCCAACAGAAAATAGAAATTTTACATATTGAATACATTCATCAGTACAACAGATTACTGCATTACAGTGCCACACATTACATTCATCAGTACCACACATTATTGCATTACAGTGTTATACATTAAACTGTGGCAAGTGAAATACATAGAATTACATTCATCAGAGGGATACGGTCATAATTACAGCCCCTAGAAGTGGTTTAAGTAGCACACAGACATACTTTAGAAGTATGCAGAACCACAAAAAGAAAGAAAAGATACAGAACAACCAGCACCACAAAAAAAAGTTTTATTTCTCTGATGTCTCAACCACAAAAGCCTTCAAGGATTAAATCCTTTACAAACACACACCTGCCTAAATACAATCACCAGTTAAACAATTAACTACCTAATTAAGCAATTGTATGTGGGAGAAAGTAAAAGATCATTTAAAGTGAGGCTAATGGAGCACATAAGAGACATTGTTAGAAATAAAAAAGAAAGCTCAGTAGCTGAGCATTTTAATAAGGTACATGAAGGTAGGACTGCAGGTTTAGTAGGTACTGTGTTGGAGAAAATAAATGCCTCACAATATGATAATGTGGATATAAAAAATTAATTACGTTTTAAAGAATCTGAATATGTTTTAAAGTATAATACTTTAGCCCCTAAGGGGTTAAATATGGAGTGCAATTGGAGATTTTTTTTTATTTAATGATCTTATTGAAATGTTTAATTAGGTAGTTAATTGTTTAATTGATGTTTGTATTTAAGGCAGGTGCGTGTTTGTAAAGGATTTACTCCATGAAGGCGTTTATGGCTGAGATGTCAGAGAAATAAAACTGCTTTTTGCTTACTGGCTGGTTGTTCTGCATACTTTAGAAGTATGGTAGTTCCCTTTGGATCTGGAGCAAAGGAAATCAAAGACACAATTGTTAAGAATTGGGTGATATTTAAAGAAAACCCAGATATTATGAACATTATAAGGTAGGGTTTGAACCACATTTTGTGTACAAAAGAGCCTTAAAATTTTTTTTGAGCATGTCATGATTTATCTGTTTCCTTCTTTGAAAGTCATGATCAAATGTGGTAAATGTAAACAATGTCCTTACATTTTGGAAGCACAATTAGGACCTATAAAAAAAACACCTTTTACAATTAAACTAAAAAAGGAGAATTGTAGTACTAAGGGCATAATATATATATATAGCGATCTGCAATACATGCGGATTCTTTTATGCAGGAAAAACAGAGAGAGCATTGAGAAAGAGAATTTATGAGCATGTGTATGCCATGTTTAAGGATAATTTAAAAATTACCTATATAAACATACTTTAGAATGTCACAGTTTTTTTAGATTTAGAATTGGCATCTTAAATGTGGTGCCCCAAAATCCTAGAGGAGGATGGTGGGAATTGAATTTAGAAATCAGAGAGCTCCATTGGCAATTAAAATTAAATGCTACATCTCTCCCAGGTATTAAGTGTTTCTATTGTTCCAGTCCTAGAAAAATAGCACTAGAATTGTAAATGCATGCTCATTAGAACAGGACGGAACTTTATTTATTTTTCAACTCCACTAGTAAGGCTTATTCTTTGTGGGTTTTTTTATGGTCTATCAATTTTAAACAAGTGAGGTCAAAAGTGTTTATGGTTTGGCAACCTTTTTGATGTCCCACATTTTATTTTATTTTATTTTTTATGTTATGTTATTCTATAGTATATGTTTCGTATTTATGAAACATGATAATTTTATTTGGTTTATGATGGTGTGTCACTTTAAGACGAAAACTTTTTAAGGGTACTTTTTTAATTTGATTATTTTAATTGGTTAATTGTTTTTTTTCATTTTTTTATAAAATACCTTAATTTATGAGTATTGGTTGCTCTGATGAAGTCCCATTGGTCAGTATAGGGAATAAAGCGCTTAACATCTGAATAAAGTATTTTCTAACTTTTTCAAAATGTAAAAATGTCTGAATTAAGTGTTTACAGCTCTTTTTAAAATGATCTGAAGTTGGTCTTACATTGTTTATGGTGATTTTCTACTTGCTGGCTGTCTGAGGGTGATTTAATTTCTACTTCATTAGATGTTTTTTGTATTACCTGTTTTGCTGCTATATCGTTCTTCCCTCATATAGCCTCCTAATTAACCTTATAATTATTTTTCAGAAAATGCAAATGCTTCCATTGCCCTGCTCATAAAGTCCCAGCTTACTCTGTCAAATGCTTTCTCTCCATCAGGACCTACCAACAACAATAGTATTTTCTAACATTCTACTTCCCTCTGGATCATCAATGTTCTCTTAATGTTGTCACGTTTGCCTCCCCTCCACAAAACCACATTGATCCCTGTCTATCATTTTTGGCATTACTTTTGCCAGTCTTTTAGCCATTATAGACATGAACACTTTATAATCATGATCTAGTATTGAAATGGGCCTGAATGAAGCTGGATCTGATGGATATTTACCTTCTTTAGGTATTACAGCTACCACTGCTTTCTTCCAAGACAGGGGTACTTCTCTTCCTCTTAAGATACGCTTAAACAAAACCTTCCAGATCTTTATTAGTTTTTTTCCTCCTAGCTTCCAAACCTCCACAGGAATGCCATCTGTTCCTGAGGATTTTCCTGTAGATTGGATATACATCAATTTTTATCTCATTTCCTCCTATCCTAACCATTAGTAATTGAGCCTCATCTACCTCTAACTTTGGAATATTTAATACTTCCAGAAACATTTCCATTTATATATTTTCTTGATTTTCATATTTCTCTGCTTTATAAAGACTCCCATAGAATTCCTGAAGTATTTCTAATACCTTCTACAGGATCCCTTCTTACCTTCATTGTTAATGGCTCCCTAGGTTTGGCGACAGCCCTTTCTACTTTCTGTTGCCTGAGTCTTTGTGCTAAAAGTTTTTATGCTCTGGTATTATTATCAAAAAACAGATGCTTAACAGAAATTTTTCCTAGGCTCATGCATATTATTGAGGTAGTCTCTTATTTTCCCCTAGCATTCTTCAGTTGACCCCCTTCTTGTTCTGTGAGATTCCCCCTATTCTGCAATGCTTTAACATTTGTCAGTCCCTCTAAATAGTTATTGCTACTTTTAACCATAGCTCCCTTTCTTTTATTTCCACCCTATTTTTAAATTCCACCTTAATTTTATCTCAGTCCCTAGCTATATTTTCAGAAATGTCTATCCTCTCTAACAGCTGCTGAATAATCTCCACTACTGATTCCTTAAATTCCTCTCTTTTCAACATATAGGTGGGAAAGCACCAGTGTCTCATTTTTATTTCATTACCCTGTGCTTTATTTTAGCCATTATTGGTGCATGATCTGAAATAGTAATTGGTCGATTATCAAAGCTTTCAACTAAATGCACATGTTCTTGTGAAATGTAAATTATCTCTAGCCTAGCCCAGTTTTTGTATCTTGGGGAATAATAGGTACATTCACTCCAAACTCATATTACTGAATTCACATATTCCATGCTAAATATTTCATAAATTTCTTCAAAAAGCTACCCTCCTTTGTTATATTTTCCCTTCTGGGACCCCCAGATACATCTTCATTGCTACAAATTAAATTCCAACCTCCACCCATAAGTAATATTCCTTACTGAAAACTGATTATTTTTAACCAGGCTTTATTTGTTTACATCGCAGTCCCTGCATTTCTTAAAACTGAAGAAAAAGAAACAGAGAAGAAGGGTGGAAAAAAAAAAAAAGATCAGCAGCACTTGTTTACAATCCCCATTACGCTTAAAAATAACTGAAAAAAAATTTTAAAGCGTGTAAAGAAACCACATGCAACAAAACTGGTACTATTTAAGAACAAAAAAAATCTTTACTTACAGTTAACTTCCCCCTCCTTTTTCCTTCTTCATAACAATTTCCTGAACATTAATGACATGAAGTAGGCCATATGCTTTAGAGTCACCCACAAGCCCAACAAATTCCGAAAAGTCCAATATTTCCAGATTTTCTTGTTTTGTCTTATTTCACAAATATAATTATTGCATTGTAATCCCTGTGATGCCCGTGCCCTGGCCCAGCAATCAAGGAGCCTCAGTCTTCACCAATAACACCAGTTAGGGGTGTCTCATATAGGAGGAGAGGATAACGAATACACACAGTAAAGTGACATTTCCCTTAAGAGCACACAGCGATCACAGTCGGTCCAAGGCTGGTTGCTCCCTTGCTCTCCAGGTCCCCAATACAACTCCCCAGTGGCACAGCTATAGAGTCCATATCTCAGCCTAGTGGGCAAGCTAAAACCTCCAGCACCCTCTCTGTCCAACCAGTGCCTCATGTCCCTGTCCATGTAGCTGACACACACACACACACACACACACACACACACACACACACACACACACACACACACACACACACACACACACACACACACTTTGAGAAGAGTTTATACAACCACACAGACACTCCTGGGGAAGTCTGGCACAGGTTCTCCAGCTGTGCCCCTTTTTCCCAGACTATATGGTAGTACCAGCTGCCACCACCCACTAATATTTATCAGCTAATCAAAGGCCCTTAAAAGAGTGTCCAATTATTACTGTGCAATATTATTATCCAATAGGTAGTATAGCCCAAGGCTAAGGCTATTGGAGTGGCTTTGTACAATTTTACCAAAGGCATGCAAGTACTCTGAAGAGCTTAAATTATCTCTACAAAAACCGCCACAGTTGAATGGGTTTAAAAATATTTAATAACAAATAGTCAAAACACAAGACAATATTTTTTACTACACAGTGCTAGTCAAAAGTTCAGAGATCACAAAGAAATACTTAAAATAATTCAGTAGTACAGTTCTGACATCACAAAAAACACTTTGTCTAATCTTTCTAGTTTCTAGCTATTTCTAAGAAAAATCACAAGTCTACCATAACTTACATATAGAGCAAGACAGTGCCGATGAGTTGGATGGTCAAGACAAAAATGCTTAATGCTCTCTGGTTCTCTGTTTTTAAAATCACATTCCTGGTTCACATTACATCATTCTTCACACTTCCCTGGGTTCCCAGGTTAACAGAAACTACATTTACATTCTTCACCTCTAGGCAGAAACCAGAGCAATAAAGGACATTTATGCATGCAAATTCTGGCCATTAACTCTGGCCTTAAAAGAATAGGCAGTGTGCCTCACTCTAGACTTACTGACTCCGAGTTTTAACATCAAAGGGTCACAACATGCTTTACTTGATCAGTAGAGTGCACTGTTGTTATTTTTTCCAGTTCCACATGTAACACTATTTTTACCACTTCAGACAACAAGCCTGTGGTTTACATTAATATTTACAGATGACCGAATTATCTCCAAAATTCTATCTGGCTAGGCTGGCAACTTTCATCTATCTTCACCCAAACTTCACAATCCCATATTAATTTACTAGTTGTATTACTGTTCCTCTTCAATATCCTGTCTCTGCTTCATTTTCAACATACTCTCGATTCTTCTAGTCAACTGTTGTGCTCCTTTCCTTCTCTCCAACATTTTCCCATTGAAAATTTTTGAAAAGGTTTTATAGGTACAATCCCTCCGTGGTCTTTTTATTTTGTCCCTCCAGAGAAGAATACCTTGAAGACAGCTGGGTACAGCAGTTTGAATCTCACACCTGCATCTCGACATTACCTAAATATTGGAATAAATTTGCTCCTCTTCTGTCTGGTGTACAATGAGTAATCATTCTCCACAAATACTTTGTTGTCTCCCACTTTTAGTATTTTGGCCTTCTGCCACAGTTTTGTCAGAATCAACTCCTTCTGCCAGTATGATTGCCTTGTTATAGCCAGGTTTGGAGCATACACCCTATCTGCCCTGTGAACTAACAACTCCTGCTGTGGGACTGTGGAATACCAGACTAGTTGCTTATTTGTTCTTTCATAAAAATAATGCAGTGTGTTCCTTCCAGTTTCTCTGGTTTTGCTAAAAATCTCAGGTTTTCCCTATGTACGCTGTTCTCTAATTCTTTTATTTTTTTAAACATCTCTTCCTGAGCAGTCTCATATTCAGCCAGCCTTTTCTTCATTTCAACCTCTTATTTTTGCAGCTTTATCATCTCATCTGAACATCTGTTTAAAACTTCCTCCATTTTTTCCAGCCTTTTGTTGTTTGTGTCGATATACTCCATCGTTTGTTTATTTTAATCAGGCCTGTATGCAGTTGTCTGTATGCTTTTCGCTGAACAGCTGCAGAACGTTCCCCAGTCAGTGTTTCTTCCTCACATGCTGTAGCTGTTTTTTTCAGGTCTTCAGTATTTCTTTATTCCTGGCATCCAGGCAATGCACTTACTAGACATTTACTGAAATGTACCCATATACACAAGTCTACTGGCCTTCTCTGCCAAGTTTCTGTTTTCATACTGGGAGAGCTAGAAACAAGCTGTTACTCAATGTGCAGCCATCTTCGAAGTCCCCACTGTAAATTGGCCTTTATATCCTTTCTACATACCTACTGAAAATAAACCAGAAAGTAAATCTACTACTGCCAGGTAGAGCTGAAGCAGTAGATTTACAGACATACAAACAACTTAGTAATCATGCAAAATACTATATAACATTAGATAAAAAGGCTTACTACTCCAACCTGCAAACATCAGCCCATAGCAACCTAAAGATGTTTTGGTCCTCAATTAATCTCATATTAAATCCTGACCGCCTACACAGCCCACACTCATAGGTTCATAGGTTCTTAGGTAGGTACTAGGCTATCGGCCCAAGGGCCTAAGTAAGCCTAGCCAACAAAGTTCCCTGGCTTACACCAACCCAAGAAAGTTAATTTCCTGTGCCCCTGTCGAGCAGAGCCACAGAAGTGATCCCTGGGGTGTATTTCCTATTTCTCATCCACTCATCAAGATTTTTCTTGAAGAATGTTAATGAGGAACTTTGCTTGACATAGATGGGTAGCTTGTTCCAGAGTATGGGAAGTCTCTGAGACAGGAGTCTATCCCTCCAGCAAGTCCTGTTTATTGTGGTGAGCATGTAGCTTGGAGGGATTGAGATTTCTTCAGGTGTAGCATGTCCAACAGCTCTGGGTTTGACATAGCCTTATATGTTAGGCAGAGATCATCTCGAAGTAGGCGATATGCTACAGAGCAAAGCTGGAGTTTTTTGAGATGATCAGCGTAGGGCATCTGTTTGAGGCCAGTAATTCTCTTTGTGAGGTACTTCTGTGACCTTTCCAGCTGCTGCAGATGTCTTGTGAGGTACATTCCAAAAGGGGCATTGTACTCTATAATAGGTCTAATGAGTGTCGAGTAGAGGGGAACAATGACCTCTTTTTTCCTGGATGAAAACCCTTTTGTGATGAGGTGTGCCATGTAGAATGATTTCCTAACTACTGTGGCAATGTGATTATCAAAGAAGAGACTACTGTCCACCTGAGTCGCAAGATCTCTTATCACACATTTGGTGTTAAGAAGACTGCCGCCTATGTGGTCATTCATGGATACAGATTTTTTACCAAAGGGGATAACAATGCACTTTTTGGCATTGAGCTTGAGGCCATGGCTTTGACACCAGGCATCTGTCTCAGTGAGACCCTTCTGTAGTATGCCCACATCATTTCGGGACTCAACTATAGCTCCTAGTTTGCAGTCATCTGCGAACTTCATTAGCCAGAGACCTTCTGTGTTAGCCTGTATTTCAGAGAAGTAGATACAAAACAGGAGAGGTCCCAAGACTGAACCCTGTGGTACTCCACTTGTCACTGGTTTGAAGTCAGGTTTGGAGTCTGCAACTTTTACAGTGTGGGTTCTGTCAGTGAGCCAGTTGGCAACCCATCTTGTGACGTAGGGATTTATACCTAGTTTAGTGGGTTTAGCTATAATTCCAGAATGGGGGATGGTGATGAAAGCCTTGGAGAGGTCAAGATAGGCTGTGTGAATCACCTTACCCTCATCTATGGCTTTGGTGACTGCTTCAAAGAAGTCAAACAGGTTCAGGAGGCAAGATCTGCCTTTCACAAACCTGAACTGGGTGGGGTCCAGAGTTTGGAGGTTACCAATGTCTTTGTTTATAAATTCCATGATGATACTTTCCATGGCCTTGCAGACCAGGTTCGTCAGGCTAATAGGGCGATAGTTCCCAGGATCAGTGGTGGCTCCCCCTTTGTGAAGTGGGATAACTGTTGCTGTGCGCCATTCAGTGGGCACAAAGCCTGACGTGAGGCTATGATTGAACATGGTGCTTAGGTGGGGAGACAGTTCGTTCTGAAGTTTGTGTAAAATGCAGCCTGGGCTGTTGTCCGATCCCATGGATGCTGTGCTTTTGGCTTTCGAGAGTGCTGCTTTTACCTGTGAAGTTGTGATTACAGGGACTCTGCATTCTTCCTGTATAGATATGGGCCCTTTAGGGGGTAAGAGGGGGGTAAAGTTAGCACTGAACCTATATGCGAGGATGTTGGCAATATCAGTTGGTTCTGTAATTTTTGTGCCATTGTGCTGTAACTCAGAGCAGATCTGGGTGTTGCCATTGAGATTCTTGACATAGCTATAGAATGCTTTGTGGTTCATAGGTTCATAGGTTCATAGGTTTATACTAGGCTATCTGCCCTAAGGCATTTATAAGCCTAGCCCAAAGTTTTGTGGCTTACGCCACCCCTTATATGAAAAAATACTGTGCCCATGGTTGTCCTTAGAATCAGTGGCAATCTTGTTTTCATAGCTAGCTTTGGAGGATCTTATAAGGGATCTTAGCTTCTTGCTGAGGCTGACCAGGGAGCTCCTCCACTCATGGGATTTTACTCGGTTTTGCAACAATTTCTTCCTTCTGTTGTAGAGTTTGTTTATGACAGGGGATCACCAGATTGGCTTCATTTTTTGGAGAATAGCGTCTTGGTTCTGTTTGGGATAGCACGATCCATGCACTCATGTAAGTGCTTATAGAGTGCATTTGTGTAGGATTCATATGTAGGATTCATATCAAATAATCCTACTAACAGTAGTAACATTGCAAATTTATTTAAAACCCATTTCATCAACTCAGTCTCTACTCTCATTAGCACCTCAAACACCCACAGCCTCATCCCACCCAACCTCACAACCACCACCACTCCCACTTTTGCTTTCCCACCAGTCTCCATTACAATGATTAAAAACTTCTCCTAAAACTAAAGCCCACCTCTTTAGAACCAAAATACATTCCAGCAGAATATATTAAACTATTTGCTGAAGCAATAGATTTCCCAGTATCCATCTTAATAAACTGTTATAACAAATAAGCCTTCATTCTGTCACTGTGGAAGAAATACCTCAGTCTGCCTCTCCACAAAGGTCGAAACTTATCTGATATCATCAGCCACAATCCGCTTGCTATGCTATGCTCCCATACAAAATCCAAGAAAATGTATACAATTTCAGCTGCTCGACTTTATCCCTTAGTTCTCACTACTGTCCTCATCACAACATGACTTCTACCCCATCATAGTAATACCTCTGCCTTACTCAATTTTACAAATACTGTTAATACATGTAGAAATGAAGGCAAAATACTGTCAATGCCTGTAGAAATGAAGGCAACCTTGTATCTACTCCCTTTCTTGATCACTCTTAAGCTTTTGACACTGTTTCCCATCACATTCTACTTAAAAAGCTCTCCTGTCTCCACCTTAATGAGCAGGCTCTGACTTGGTTCCACACCCACCTAATTGATAGATCACATGCAGTCAGATGGCAAAACAGCATCTCTACTTTTCTGCCTATAAATGTAGGTGTCCCACCATGCTCCATCTAAAGACCAGTATTCTTCAACATCTTCATCAATGACCTTAACATAACAGGCAAGCTAACAAGAATAGTTCAATACACAGATGACTCCACGCTAATCTGCTCAGCCAAAAACAAAGCCAGCTTACAAAAATAACCCATGGCTTCCTCAGCTCAATAGTACTGGGCTGGCTAATCAAATCCTAACTATTCCTAAACCCCCCAAAATCTAAATTTGTTCCTTTTGCCCCAAACAACAGAACAGCCTTCTCCATTACCACAACTGAACTTGTGTCACACACCAAGCTGCGCTGTGTTCACAAAGAAAAAAATCTGAAAGGCAACTTTCACATTCAACATGTGATCAAAAAAGGAAGCAAAAGTTAACTTCCCTCTATAAAGCTAAATCTTTCCTAATGCTTCAAGCCTGGAAACACATCACCTGCGTCGTCCTACTCCCCACACTAGTTAACTCGGGTCTATATTAGATCACTGAATGCTTAGGTAAGTGAACGGTGATTAATCAACCTCATGTAAGCGAAAGCTTACAAAACCGAACTGTCAGAACAAATCGCTGTTCCAACAAAAAAAAAAAAAAGAAAGCACATTAAAACATGAGATTAAGTGGGGGGTTTCGCCCCCCAAACCCCCCTACTTAAATATACCAACTCCGAGACCACTCTACAGTGCAGAAAACGGCAAAGTACCAAAGCGGCCAAGCAAATTCTTTCCCAGGGAAAGAATTTGCTTACATGCCGCTTCGATATTTTGCAGTTTCGGTTTTGTCAGTTCGACCAAGATGCCTTTGAAAACATGCATCTTTGGTCTGCTGATAGGAACCAGTTAACTCTGCTCCCATCTTCACAAAGTAAAAATACACCCTACTAAACAATCTAAGGCAATGTTGAAAGAAGATTGCCAAATTTGCCACAAACCTTCCCTGATGATCATGTCAGTCCATTGCTCTTTAACAGCTGAATTGGCTAGAACTTCTACACCATCTCACTTACTCACAGTTACTTATCTGCTTATAAGCTGATCCAGAAACCAAATAACTGTACATCCATTGGTAACCTTTTTAAACCTTATGCTATCTTTAGAGCACTTTGCTCCACAGATGAACTTTTCCTACAAATAACCAAATCAAACAACTCAGCCGGGGACTCTCTCTTCTCAAAATATACCTTCAAAATTTGGAATGACATGCCTCTCTCCCAGAAACATGAACTGCCTCTGGCCACCTTCAAAACACAGCTTAAAAACTTATCTAAATGTCCAAACACTATGCCAGTGCTCCACACCAAGACAGCCAATTCAAATACTATAATAATCAATCAGTACTAAAACCCACGTTTCTTTTCTACTTAACCTTCCAAAAATATTTACACTCTATTTTTTTTCTTTCTGTTATTCCTGCAACTTTCTCTAATAGCTAAAAATCTTCTACCACCCCTATACCTAACACTAATAATATGAACTACAGCTACTGCAACTTCTGATCAAAGACTTATTATCTGTGCTACATTTAGTACCTCTGTGAAATACTTATTTTACTTTGTAAAATTTCCTGTAATGTTATAAAGCTATTATAGACATATCGCTACCTGTTTTAATATGTATCTCATTGTATCCCTAATTTTTACTCTAAGTATCTGTCTCAATGTACTATAATTTGAGCACTGATTTTTTTTTTTCTCTCAAAATCTGTATGTGGAGCTTTTCTCCCCAGACCTCCTCTGAAAAAGGGTATCTTCATTACCAAGTCAAACTCAACTGGTATACAAAGGCAATAAATAAATAAATAAGTGCATGCATTTAAAGTGTTCCCTAACAAGGATGAGTGGGCCAGGATTCACTGCTCACACTCCCATCCTTTACAATCTGGGTAATCCAGCATCTATGCCTGCTCTTCTGAGTCTTTATCCGACAGAATCACAGTGCAGACTCCAACTCTGGAATACTTGTACATTAAATTCAAGAGTTACTGTTGTTCAGTTAAGAGGATATGAGCCACCTTACCAGAAACCTCAAACTCTTAAAGGTAGGTGAAAACAATGCAGCAGTAACGATATCTTGTGTAATCGTAAAATAACATAAGCTATTCTAAGAAACTATTAGAAATTAATTTCTGAAGTTAAAATGTTAGATAGGCATTTGACATCTGTTAATCCATGACATAGACCTTTAAACTGGATAGGCTTTAAATGTATATCAAATAAAGAGGTGCCGTGATTAATTGCAAGTCATTTGTGAATGACAATGTCATGTGAGATCAGAGCCGAGTGACTTGATTGATTTGGATTTAAGTCTCAGGATTGCCATTTTTGGAGAATTCATATTACTCTGGACTACAATGTCCTAGAATTAGTATGTTTGCGTCAACAGGGGTTTGTCTCCCATGCCTCACTATACATTTGATACTTAGTGACATTTACTCACTACTGTATCAAACACACGCATATGAATGCACACAGTATATATATATATATATATATATATATATATATATATATATATATATACACACACACATATATATATATATACATACACACATATATACTCACATACATAATATTATATTGATATATATATTGAAAAAAGTTACCAGTCAGGGTAGATTCCATAGTCAAATAATGTGGTAACAATATGGCCAGCATAACAGATTTCAGATTCTTTATTCAATGATCAGGGAGAAAGCCTAAAATAGTGAGAGGCATAGCCCAAAATCAGGGACAATTTTTAAATATTATTCAAACTCACTTAGAGAGTTTATAGAACAACAAGTTTTGTACCAGCATGCACTTTCTGACAAACAAGAAGTATGAAACTCTAATGCCTGGCATTATTGACTAACTATAACCTCTAGTGATTTACAACAAAGTCAAAAAGATTTTGAGGAGCAGGCGAAAAATATGAGGCGAAATCAGGGACTTAATGCAAAATCAGTCCCAACTGACAGCTATATTGTAAGTACAAAACAGTAGAGCTGCAGTCTTTTTTCTCTAATTGAAAAGAGGTCTTTATTCACAAACACCTTGTAATCAAGGCAGGTAGATATACTAAAGTTATATGTATTTGTAGAGACCCAAAATGCCAGAAGATGGCCTTGCAACTGGAGCTATGTGCAAGCAGTCATGGGAATTCAGTATCCTGTACATAATTCTGAAGCTGGCGATAGGGATGTTATGCATTTATAAAGAAAAGGTAAAAGGAAGTTGGGCAAGAGCAGGATTCTTGTTGTAAAGGAACCAAAGCAAAGTGAAACTGCCTCATGCTTAGCCCATACTGTTAGGAAGAAAAACATTTGGATGGCTTATGAGCTACTAACACTTGATGACTGGCCTAAGGGAGGAGGCAATCAGCAATCTGTTAGCATGAACTTCAGTTTACCCAGCTGTGTGACCTGAATATTACTGAAATATATTAACTAATCAGGAAACTGATGTTGGCTGGGTGACATCTATGCAAAACTTCATACAGTGAAAGGGACAACCTAATTCTACTGCAATAAAAATGTGCCAGCCACTCGGTGCACTCATATCATGGACATTCCCATACCATATCAGTTAGAATGCTGGTGTTGCTCAGACTACAGCCACCCACGTATTTGAGAAGTTTGTAGCTGAGTTGCATTTTTAAGATTCGGAACCCTATAAAGTTCCAAAGTAGAGCAGCTGAGTGACACACAGCCAAGGATCTTTTCTGCAAGACTGCACCAGGAGGCATGATCTGCCCTTGCCGAAGCCGAACTGTGTGGGGTCAAGTGTTTGGAGGTTTCCAATCTCTCCATTTATGAGTTCCATAATGATTTGCTCCATTGCCTTACAGATCAGACTGGTCAGGCTTATTGGTCAGTAGTTCCCAGGGTCGGTTGTGGGCCCACCCTTGTGCAGCGGAACCACCATTGCTGTGCGCCATTCTATGGGCACATATCCTGTTGAGAGGCTGAGACTGAACAGGGTATTCAGATGCGGGGTTAATTCATTTTGGAGCTCACATATGACACAGCCCGGGACACCATCTGGTCCCATGGAGGCAGCGTTTTTAGCTTTAGATAGAGCCTTATTAACCAATGTATCAGTAATAATTGAAGTTACACAATCCCCTGGAATAGTAATGAGCCCTGTAGGTGGTGGTGGTGGGGGGGGGGGGGATTTGCACTGAACCTATCAGCCAAGATGTTAGCAATGTCAGTGGGGTCAGTGTATTTTGCTCCATTTTGTACTAGCGCAGAACAGACCTGAGCGTTGCCATTTAGGTTTTTGATGTAACCATAGAAGGCTTTATGGTTATCCTTGGCATCCTTGGCAAACTTCTATTCGAAATTGGCTTTAGTTGACTTGATGAGGGCCCTCAGTTTCTTACTAATGCTGATCAGGGATGATTTTTCTACTTGAGATTTGGCCTTTTTTTTGTATAAGTCTCCTCCTTTTATTGTATAGTTTGCTTATGGCTGGGGTCCACCAGACTGGTTTCTTCTTGCTTGAGGAAGGAGTCTTGGTTTTATTTGGGATAGCACGGTCCATGCAATCTTGAAGATGTATATAAAGTGCCTTGGTGTAGGATTCTGCATCCTGGATATCATTATCCTTCTGCAAGGGAATAGTGAAGCTTTCCACTTCGGATGCAAGTAGTTTGAAGTTTGCTTTGGAAAGGTTTTTTACGATGGTTTCTTTGACTGGGGGAGGTGGAGGGGTGAGGACATCCAGGGTTATCAGTTTGTGGTCTGATCTGACCAGAGAGGGAGTGATAACGGGTGTGGTACAATGGGCGCCCATTTTTGTGATGACTAAATCCAATATGTTGTCCCCTCTAGTGGGAGAACATACCAGTTGTTCAAGGGCATTTAAATTTATAAATTCTATGAACCTCTGGGCATAGGAGTTAGAACTTTGGTAGTTCGCCCAGTCTATACCAGGGTACTTGAAATCACCCAAAATTATGGTGTTGGGTAGGACCTTTATATTTTCCAATGCCTCAAGGAATGCTGAGTAAGCATCTTGGGACATGGTGGGCGATCTATAACAGGCTATGACTTGAAATATGGTTTTGCCTGCTGATAGTTGCGCATGGATGTTCTCTGGGGCATCATGCTGTGCCACTAACCTGGAGATGTGGGTATCCTTGATGAATATGGACACACCTCCACCCTTTGTACTGTGATCCGGTAACTGAGGCCGGAAGGTATGATATGAATTGTAACCTGGTAGTGCTGGGGTGCTCTCTGGAGCCTTGAACCAGGTTTCCGTCACTGCACAAACATCAATTTTCTCCATACTGAGGAGTGCCTCAAGTGCGTGCATTTTGAGGTTGAGACTTCTGGCGTTGAGTAATATTACCCTTAGTTTTTGGTTACCTGTGCTGGTTACGGTGGTTGGTTTGTCCTTTGAGCCTTGCCTAAAAAAGGCACTATGGGGACGGCAAGAGCCTTGGCCAGTATTCGAAAGCCTAGGGGTGACAGGTGCAAACCATCTCCGGCAAAACAGCAAGGCTTGTCTATCATGTCATCTCAGGCAGACAGACACTGGATCCCCTTAGAATGACACCAGAAGCTTAGCCAATTGTTGAAATTGATCATTTTGTCTTTGTATTGTGGTATCATTCTAGGTGAAGGTAGTATGCTACTCAAGGTCAGGGTCATACCAACTTGGGCTACATGATCAGAGAGCTCCTCAATGTCTCTTTTCATGTAGTCCAGGGAGGTACGTCTTAGATCATTCACACCAGCATGTACAATGACAGGGTTCTTCAATGCCCTGGTTAAATTTTGCCTGGTAGTATAAACACCACATCAGGTCTCTCCTGAAAAGAGGCCACTAGCCTAGTGGAACTAACCCATTCAGCAAAGAATAGATAAATAATATAAATATTATCCATGGATGGCATACTAGTCTTTGTTGTTCTGAATTATCAGTTGTGTTAGATATAACCTTTAAGTGTACCACTCTGCAGTGATTACTTACAGCAAACCTATTAAAACTGCATGGGTGGAATGTTACATGCCAGGTTTACATAAACAGACATTGCATAGAATAATGCATATGTCCTAAAGGACATGGGTAGGTCACCTCCATTTCACTACATGGTCAGCCTCGCAGTGCATACAGAAATTATCCATGACTTATTTTAACATGTTCTCATCCAAGAAGAACCAGTCTCTTTTCACTGCTAGAGCTCTCTCTGTACATAGAAGTGAATAGGTTTGAGTACATATGGTATAATATGGGAGCCAGATTGCACAATCCATTTCCAGATTCTGGGGGACATCCACACCATGAAGTACATGGGATTAGCAGGACACCAAGTGAACTAGAAACCATGGACTTAACTGCCCATAGACTAGAAACAGTTGCAGGCATAGATATGAATGGCCATATCGTTGTACCCTACTCTATATTTGTGGATGGCATTTTGTGCACAAACAATGCTATGAGCAGCATGTGTGCATTTTGTGAATATACTCCTTTTGTATTTTTTTTTTTAATTATTTTTATTTGTTTATACGAGATTATGCATCTACAGACATTAATACAAAGGAACATGCCCTACATACAGACTTAACTATATACACTTATACAATGCCCAAAAATAACACAAGTGAAACTATGAAATGTTACAATCATTTTAAAATATATTCAAAAAACATCCTCCAATATTCTTTAAGATAAGCTTTCTGATTTGGTTTGTGAAATAGATACCTATGAGCCTTAAGATGTTTAATTGCAAGTAACTTAAATCCTTCCCATGAAAGTGAATGTCTGTTTTTCCAGTTTAGTGTGATGTAATATTTTATTAACATGAAAATGGAAATTAAAATTCTAAGTTGTACCTTTGATAGTCCCGGAGGGGGGGATATGTAACAGTGTAAATTTTCACAACAAAGTTGATTTTTCGTAGCCTATTTTTTCTAACTGGACCCTTAGGGCACACCATAGTTTGTATGAGCATTTACAGCTCCAAAATATATGTAGGAGATCATTTTTTTGATTTTTGCAGAATTGGCATTGAGAAGAAGAGTTGGGGTGAATTTTATTAATTATGTTAGGTGTAAGATAAGCATTGTTTAGTAACATAAGCTGGGTGTAATTGAGCTTTTTTAGAGGTATAAGATTGGAGCTAGTCTTGATGGCATTCAATATTTGAATGTGGGAGATAGAGGGATCCTGTTTCAGCCAGTAGTTAGAGTATATAGGCTCCTTTTGTGTTTTAAAGGACATAATGATTTTGTAGGTGCTTGAAATCATTTTTTTTTGAGGAGGAGAAGGTTCCAAATTACTTTGCAGGAGGAGATATCTTTATCCGATAGCAAAGGGTGGTTTAAGAATTTATGGGATAATTCCATGATTTGTCTTAGTATAATTGTATACTTTTTAGTCCTTTTGTATTTTTACTGATCTCTCATGTGTTGCCCTGCCCTGTCCCAAAACATGCCCACCAGTTGCGTGTACATTTGTCTCAATTTTTATCTAGTCCTACTTGCATGGTAAGTGTTTCATTCTGGTTTGTCTGTCTTGCCTGTCCACTTGTACTGGTATACATGGTGCTGCCGTTCTCATATTTTTCACTGTATCCTGTCTACCTTTATCAAATTACACAGTGTTAGCTGTCAGGAGATGATCATTTGTTTACATCTACTTTCTCTGATGCTTTATCATTTATGAACATCTGCAGACTTTGGCTTGTGTAACTGTATACATTTTTGTTTACATACCTATGCTTGACAGGATATACATTTTTTCTGATGAAGGATTTATTTGCTCAGCTAGCTTCCCGAATGCTGTGTTTCAGAAGGTGCAATACTGTACACATTTCTGCATGCTTCACTTATACTCTACTGTTCTGTGTGAACTGGACTTATTTTAATTTATTGGGTACCATTAACCAGTCAGAATTGTAACTCCTTCTCAGTGGAGGCTTCTGCAATGATGTACTTCAGCTATCAGACTTAAAGTACCAAAAATAATGGAATGAGATCCTAAACCAGCTTAGATAGAAGACTAGCCAAACCAACTTAAACAGAAAAATAACTAAGCAGAGAATGTATCTAGCAGACTATCCTAAGTAAACAGCCTTACTATTTTTACCTGTCTCGTCTATAAGGCAATTAATTAATTCTTGCAGCGGGTTACACTTACTCTGTATGGAAATTTACAGAAGAGTCATGATGGCATTGATGTACAAGGGGAAAACAATTTAGAAAGAAGAGGTTCCATCTCTTAGAACAGAATTAGGCTCCTGTATGCTGTTAAGAGTAAAATAATGAAGCACTTCAAGCACTCTTGTTTTTTTTTTTTTTTAATTAGGCTTAACAATATAACAAAATATGAGAAAAAGCATCATGGTGCAGGCAGATATAGCACTTATTAATTTCTGCTGCTCCTTTTTTCTAAGGATGCAGAAAGAATTCTCTCAGAGAAACAGGCAAATACTTGGCATAAGTACATTTGAAAAGGCTGTGAACATTTACATACCCACATCATTTTTAGGGGTTTAGAAACGCAAGCCAAACACAACATTCCAAATGTACTGCTGACTACGGAAATACTATAAATGTTCTAAGTGTCTGTCAGTCTGTACTATATAAAATAAATAGATCCAGATGGCCTAAGTCTTAATGGAAATAAAAAGGTATCAGACTTCAGGAAAAGCTGACCACATAAATGTTTTAAAAATCAATGGCGACTTACTATATAACACAGTGTAGCCTTAGTGCTGGTGAATTAGTCCAAAGAGCAGTGATTACCCAAGTTTTTGTTTCTCACTTTGTAAACCACAGTCAGATTTCATACTTTTTGTGTTTAGTTCTACTGATGTAATTTAGGTCATGTTTTGCTCATAGTTTTCTACCTTCATAAGAGCTTTTCAAATGTTTAGATATGGAATATAGTATAAATGTCTGGTTTTAGACTCCAGGAGCAAATTCCAGATCTTAGCAGAAAATAAAACTCTTCTTTATAACTTAACCATCCTAGCAGTAATGGAGTTTGTAGAGCTTTTCTCTCCCAAAACTTTATCCATGCCATTCGTATCATTCATTTTGCAAAAAAGGTTCTAATGACAGCTTCCAATTGTCACTAATTAGGCTTTCATTTTAAATGAAATAGACTGAGCAACAAATTCATAGAATAAAGGTTACAGCATCATATCCTAATCAAAGCTGCTGTAGAAGTACAAAGAGATGTCATGCACAGAAAGGATAGCTGAGTGTTCATAAAGCCTTACACAACACTGTAGTTGACTGTGGAAACACAAAGACACTGACTAAGTGATAAAAGAGATAGTCTGATCCATTTTCTTAAATTAATGATGTTTATTAAGCATTACAGGAATCTCTTTAAAATGCTTGTCTCAAAGCTAAAACATACCCTTTGAAGCTCCAGGGTGACTCCTTCCATGTTCCATTTAGTGGAGTAAAATACTCCTACTGCCCTGGGAGCAGGCCTTGTATCCTGTGATGATCTTCCAGTGTTACCACCTTGTGTATGCACTTACCATGTTCAACAGTGTTGGATAGGACAATGATGTTGATGCTTGCTATCCTCAATATGGAGGTATATATGGAAGCATCATGTGTCACTACAGTTCTCATAGGACCTAGTAAGGTATCATCCCTGTGCTCCATGGCTTCAAGATGATACTAGCAGTGCTGGGTTACATCCTCATGAAATCTATGCATCATGCTAGTCATCTTCATGTCAACAAGGGTAGCAGCAAACTGGGCCTGGATGATAGCCTAGCACAACTGCAGACTGAGGCCTAGTGTCACCTATATGTCAGGGAATGGTCCTGATATCTGTTGGCACCACAACACCCTGCTAGTCAGTAGTATGTTTGCAGAGTATCATTCCATCAGATGCAGAGCCCCTTATGCTGCTGCTGCAGGGAGATCAGTACTGATACTGTAGGTATGGGGATTCCCAGTGAGGATGATGAGCAGACATGCTGCACAACCTGTAGCTCACGTGTGCTGAGGATGTATTTTCTTGGCACACTTGACAGAACATTCATAGGAGCTAGCATCAAACATAACCCTGCTCTTGAAGCATATTCTGTACAGGTGTCATCCTAGTTGTGATCCAGCCTATCATTCTCAATGCAAGTTAGAACACAGTGAATCTGATTAGCCATGTTACACGTGAGGCCCCGTGCTGTGAATGCAAACAGTGGTACAGAATATGTAGCTATAGAACAGACACATACATCCACTACCATTCCTGGGTGTGTACACATTTGATGTAACTATGAGAAACCTATGCAATGGTATGCAGCCTGCTTATACCCTTTATGTGCATTGCTGATATATTCACATTCAGTATGATTATTAATATGGTGCAGCTCCCTCTATGGCATGTGAGAGTTGGCCACTCATAGAACTGTCCCACACCTCTAGGTATGACATTTGTGTCATCTCCATGCAGGGATACAAGGAACTCCTTCTCATTTAGGCATATGGCAGGAGGTACCCACTCCGGTGGTAAACCTTCTGTAGTTATGCTGCATTCCGTCTTTTAATCCCATGCGATCTTGTTGATTACATTCCTTTTATATTGCTGTCTTGTGCATTTCTGCTCACTAATATCATTGATAATATGGATCAGTGTGTCTCAAGTGTGGTCCCACAGCAGCTGGTAAGAATCCACACCTCTTAACAAGTAATGTCTGTGGCTTCTGATTTGCCTGTAACAGGATATCATTTTCAGCTAAGCTGAAGTTGACCTACTTCTGCCATATACCCTTTACTGAGAACATGATGACACCTAAGGAAAGAAGAGACATACCTGCATGCCAGTAACTTCTGGGGTTAGTATGCTGTCAGTTTCCAGCCATGAGTCACTATAGGTATGTACAAAATTACAGGTTTGGACAGAGACAGGAATACAGTAGGTGCCACTGATGTGATACACTATGGAGAGTGGAGTGCTCCAATGATACCACAGCCAGAACTACAGACAGACAAACATGCATGTTAGAGCAATGTTGGAGGTTATTTACTGGTTGAAGGATTCAGCTTACAATTTGAGATGAAGAAGGAGCATAACCTTTTAGGAAAAAGGGCATACTATGATTCTGAATTTTCAGAAACTTTTAAGGTAAAATGACCTTTTGTCTACTCAGAAGCTATTTTATGTGTGTTTGTATGGCGTTGATCTGATTTCAGTCTAAAACATATTAATATATTATGCTTTAAAAAAGAATAATTTGCCATCTGGTCATATAACATTTAGTTTAAATATCATCTTTGTTCTTGGACAATAGGTTCATATGTAGTTATTAGGCATGCAGTCCAGGAGACCATCAAGGATCCTAGCCGGAATTCCCAAATGCCCCAAAGCACGGTCTGGTTAAGTGATTTGCTGAAGGTCACATAGCAAGCAAATGAAGATGGATAGATTCAAACACTGTTCATAGGTTCATAGGTGCTTACCAGGCTAACAACCACAAGGGCCTCTTTAACCCTAGCCATCCCAAATCTCTGACAAGTTCTGATACCCTTGATAAGTGTAAGCATGGGTTTGGGAGATGAAACATTTACAAGGGGCCTAGGAGATGAACCATTTACATAGTGGCTGTGTCCATTAGAGACACAGGTTCCAAACCAGGGATGAATTTCCTGTTCCCCATCCAATTGTCCAAGCTGCACTTGAATTGAGTTAGGGAGGAACTCTGCTTCACATGGATGGGGAGCCTGTTCCATAGACGGGTAGTCTCTTGGATACATACCTGTCTGTCCAGCAGGTCCTGTTTATATCACAGGCAAGGTTTAAGTCTTTAGAACTGTTCCCTTCACACAGGAAGTAGCTCTTTAACATGCTAGAGTTTTAGTCCCATCTGCAAACTATTAAACTCTACACCATCTGCCAGACTCTGCTCCAACTGCCACACCCATAATTTTGTGAATAGACTTAGCAACAGTAGAAATTAATTCAGTCTTTAGGGCATATCTGGATTTAGACAAACTCTTTGACACTATACCATGCATTGACATTATAAACAGTTAAAAAGTCTCAAGGTGGACCCTTACATAGTTACATGAATCGCAAATTGACTGCAAGACAGAATCTATATTAAAGTATAAGGTACCACTTTAGGAAGTAAAAGATTAATTAGAGGATGTACTTTTTATTAAACCATTCATGAATAATTGCAAAGTTCATTGCTCAGATTCACTGTGTTATATTTATCAGATCTATTCCACTTTGAATTCATGGAGTTGCTTGCAGTTCATAGGCTCATCGGTTCATAGGATGATAATAGGCTATTGGCACAGAGGGCCTTATAAGCCTAGATAAGAATTTTGCCCATGTTCCCACAAAGACAACACCTGTTTCCCCTGTCCAGCAGGGACACGGGTGGAATCCCAGGGGTGCATTTTCTGTTTTCCATCCAGTTGTCCAGGTTCCTCTTAAAGAGGGCTTGTGAAGTACTCTGGTTGACATGGGGAGGGAGTTTATTCCACAGATGGGGGAGTCTTTGGGACACAAATCTATCCCGCCAACAAGTTCTGTCAATGTCACATACCAGGTTATGGCCTTGCATGTGGGTTGGGCGAGTGGAGTTTGACTTACGGATATGCAGCAACTCTATCAAGGCTGGGTCTAAGATGGCCTTGTATGCCAGACACAGGTCACCTCTGAGCAGCCTGTATGACAGTGAGTAGAGGGACAAGGCTTTTAGCCTATCTGTATAGGACAGATGTTTGAGACCCTGGATTTTCTGAGTCAGGAACCTCTGTGGTCTCTGCAGCTGCTCCATGTGCTTAGCAAGGTAAATGGCAAAGGGGGCATTGTACTTTATAATGGGTCTGATATGGGAGGAGTACAGGGATGTTATGACCTCCTTGTTCCTGGATGAAATACCCTGATTTATGAGGTGGGTCATGTAGAAAGCCTTCCGTACAACAGAGGTAACATGGTGGTCAAAAGTCAGATTGCTATCAACCTGGGTGCCCAAGTCCCTCACGACTGATTGCATGCTTAGTACATTGTTATTAATGTGATAATTAGTGGGGACACCATTTACCCCAAAGGACATAATGATGCATTTCTTGGCATTCAGTTTGAGGCCATGCTTCTGGCACCAGTCATTAGTTTAGGTAAGGCCCTCTTGGAGGATGTTAACATCAAAAGGGGAATTTAAGACAGCACCTGGCTTGCAGTCATCTGCAAACTTGGTCATCCACAGACCAATGGTTTTGGCTTGCACCTCAGAAAAGTATATCCCAAACAGTAGAGTCCCCAAGACCAATCTTTGTGGTACACCTCTCGTTACTGGTCTCCTACTAGAGGTGGCTTCCCCTATTTTGACCGAGCGGGTTATATCAGTGAGCCAGTTAGCTACACATCTGGTAACATAGGAGTTGATGCCTAGCTGCGAGATTTTATCTATTATCCTCTAGTGGGGAATTATGTCAGAGACTTTTGCTAGGTCAAGATAGGCAGTATACACCGTCTTCCCCTCATCCATGGCTTTGGTGACAGCTTAGAAGAAGTCGACCAAGTTTAATAGGCATGATCCCCCTTTCACAAAACCAAATTGTGTGGGGTCAAGCATTTGGAGGTTTCCAATGTCCTTGTTTATAAGGTCCATGATAATGTGTTCCATGGCCTTGCAGATAAATCAGGCTAGTTAAGCTGATGGGCCTATAACTGCCCTGGTCAGTGGAAGCTCCACCTTTGTGTTAAGGGATGACAGTGGCTGTCCTCCAGTCTGCTGGGATGAAGCCAGACCTCAGGCTTTGGTTGAATAGGGTGCCTAATGTAGCTGAGAGCTCATGCCTGAGTTCATGTAGGATGCAAGCCAGGGATGTTCTCAAGTCCCATGGAGACTGTATTTTTTGCCTTTGATGGCATTAAAGACCTGCTCCCTGGTGATGGGAGAAGAGGTGCTGGGGATGTCCTGGTTTACTGATGGGGGAACAGGGGGTGAAGTTTTCACTGAACCTGTCTGCCAGCAGGTTTGCAATAACTCCAGCAATTGTGTATGTGGTGTTCTTGACCACCAGTTCAGAGTAGATTTGGGTGTTACCTTTGAAATTGTAGACATGTGAAGAAGGCCTTCTGATTGTCCTTAGTGGATGTGGCCAATTTGGACTCAAAGTGAGCCTTAGAGGATTTCACCAGTGACCTTATTTGTTTGTTCAGACAAAGGAGAGATTGCTTCCAACTTGGCACCTGCTCCTTCTTGGTCCTGGACAGCAATTTTTTTCCTTTTATTATAGAGTTTGATTTGGTCCTGTCAGGTATTACTGAGTCCATACAGCTATGTAGGTGCTCATAGTATATAGTTTTTTTGTGTAGGCTTGGACATTAGAGGTAATTCCAGCTGAGGGGATGGTGGTAGTGAAGCTGGTTATACCTGCTCTCAGGTGATTGTAGTTAGCTTTGGAAAAGTTTTTTTGTTTGACCCTGTCAAGTGGGGTCAGAGGAGATGGTGATTTTGAAAGTGATCGCTTTATGGTCGGATCTTGCCAAGGAGGATGACATTGTAAGGGTGCTACAGTGGATAATCATGTTGTTTAGTACCAGGTCCAAGATATTTGCACCTCTCATGGGGTTGTCAGTCAGCTGATACAATGCACTGGCATTGACAAAGTTAAGAAATCTCTGGCCATTCGTGTTTGGGCTAGAATAGGTCTTCCACTCTATGGTTGGGTAGTTAAAGTCACCCAGGATCAGGGTAGAGGGTTGAATCTTGATAGAGTCAAGTAAGTCCAGATAGATGGAGTGGGCATTCTAGGTCATGGCTGGGGGTCTGTAACTAGCTATGATTTGAATAGGTGTTTTGGCAACAGTTAACTGCACTTGGAGTGTTTCCCGTGTGTCTTACTGTTTGACCAGCCTGGAGGTGTGTATGTCTTAGATAAATATTGAAACTCCACCTCCTTTAGCTTTGTAGCCCTCTGTTTGGGGTCTGAAAGTATGGTAGGATGTATAACTTGGTAAAGCTGGGATGCTCTCCACAGCTTTGAACCTGGTTTCAGTGACTCCACAAATGTCAGCATCCTCCAGGGTGAGGAATGATTGCAATGAATGCAGTTTCATGCTGACTCCTTTCATTTAGCAGTATGACCTTCACATTTTGTTTAGAAGAATTTTAGAAGAATTTTTCACATTGGTAATTTTGTGTTCAAGTTTTGCCTAAAAAAAGGCACTATAGGGGAGGCAAGAGCCTTTGCCAGAAGCCTGAAGCCCAAGGGAGACAGATGAAAGCCACCTCTGGCAAAGCATCGTGGTCTGCCAGTCATGTCCTCCCAGGCTGTCAGATACTGGATCCCCTTGTAATGACACCAGAGACTAAGCCAATTGTTAAAGTCAATCATTTTCTGTTTGTATTAAGGCATTATTCTGGGTGATGGTAGAATGCTGCTTAAGGCTAGGAACATACCTGCCTGAGATACATATTCAGTGAGCTCAATCATGACTCTCTTCATACAGTCCAGAGAGGTACATCTCAATTCATTCACATCAACATGGACTATGACAGAGTCATAGCAGTATCTGTTGTTAAGAGACTTGAGTGCATGAGTGATATGGTGGATTCTAGAAAATGAAAAGCAACTTACTATGACTTTCTCCTTGTTTAACCTGGTGAGGGGCATATCTGTGTATCTCACGATAGAGTCTCCATATGACTAGTATCTTTGGTTAAAAGTTTAATGCCAAAAGTTAAAAGTTTAATGCCAAGATTACTGGATTAACATAAGAAGTACCTGCTGTTTCATGCATATAGTGAATAGTTGGAAATACATGTATGGCTTGAACAACATGTAATGGTTGTAAGAAAATAAACATTGCATTTTTAAGTTTTTATATTTACACATGCATTTAAATATTTATGCACATATGTATGTATGTATGTTCTACTGAGCTTTGCCTAGGAGCATAAAAGCAAAATATGAATGTTTAAATACAGGAGTATTATTTCATGCATTTTGGATTATCTCAGCAGAATTAACAATGTATATATACAAACATACAAAGTTGTGCCAAAACATAAAGACATTCATTCATCCTTAACTGGTAGATACTGCACAGTGACATAAAGACAATGCACAGTATTTAAAATATATGTCAGAAAACTGCAGTTATATTCTTATAGTTATAAAGTTCAGGGCAATGAGAAAGAAAAGAAAAATGGAAAAACTTTTATGTGTTGCTAAGAGTTGTTCTAGTGAGTTTTCATATCAAATATTGTGTACATACTAAATACTAAAGAGAAAGGTAGAATGTAGATGAAGCCTGATAGGAAGTACTTACTTTGGGCTTGTTTGAGAAGATTTGTTTTGCCCTGAGTTCAAAATTTGATGCAAGAGTCTAGCCCCTGGATTCTCAAAAGCTTGCACAGCGTGCAAGATCGGTGCAGGAGCCCAAACAGGCAATATGTCCGCCGTGCGATCCAGGAACAGCCTGCAGGGGCATGCATGAGCGCTCCTGCACTAATCCCGCACGGACTAAGCTCTTGTATGCAAATCACCCCATTTGCAGGAGAAATTCATGAAAATGAGGTGAATTTGTGATCCAGGATGCTTGCGATCGTCCGTGCAGGACTAGTGCAATCAGCAGAAATGTACGCAGTTAGTAACCAAGTACATGTCTGAAAAATCCAAAACTGAGCTATGACAGCCACAAATAAAGGCTGCATATCATGTAGTAAGCATGCCAATGGCCAAGTATAAGACCATTGGCATTGCAAACAGTACAAAAATTAAAAAACAATCAACTTTTAATGCCTATTAGCTGATCCTGGCTGTTTAAGTGTAGGACAGCGGCACGCAAACGGGATCTGGGGGAAAATAACAAAACAAACATAAATTAAGCATTCTAACAAAAATCAGAATTCTGCCATGCAAGTCAATGGCAGGCAGAAGACAACATGGCCAGTGTGTAGTGGCTCAGTGTGAGACATGTAACTATGCATTAGCAGGTAATCCTTTGCAAATGAGGGGAAGGGTAGTGAATCCCAGTTTTCCCCAGGATGTGAGGCAGGTCCCAACAGTATAAGAGTATGAATAGCTGGGTGCAAGCCTAGGAGGTAGGTGACATAATGGGTGTGTGTGTCAGGCATACTGTCAGTGGATTGGAGCCCTGTGGCTCGGGGTTGCTCCTAGCTAAGCACAGCTAAGCTATTGGGTGTGTCTAAACCTGCCTAGCACTCTTTACAAAGCCTAAGCGGGTGTGCTCGGTGCGCACCGGGTTGTACAGGAAGAAAAAAGAAGTTAAATTAGGAAATAGTAGCAGTGTGCACATTTGTGCACTCTGCACAGTGCACACACGGGCTGAAACAGGAAAGAAATGGGAAGGGAAAACAGCAGTAGGAAGGTAATCAAGGAGAACAAGCTTAGCTGGCAGGTGAAATGTATCAGAATCAGACAATTACACAGGCAGCAGCCCAGCCCAGCCCAGAACACTACTATAAGCGAAACAAACACCTTCCCCTCTGGCTTTTCCCACACTCTACACCACCGATATATACAAGTGGAGAACTTTTAACTAACGAACCTACAAAATGAGAAGGGCTGCAGCAGGCAACATAGAACAACATGTGCAAGAGGCTGAGGGTGGTGAGGATGTGAATATTGCTGAACAACCCATAATGAGGAGACAGAGAAGAGTGTACAGACCCAGGGTAACCTATCAGGGGCTACATGAGCTAGAGATAGTGGAGTGCTATAGGGTGGACAGAGACCTCCTACAGCAATATGTCGAGCTGTGCCGGCCACATCTGTCACACAACACTGACCAAGGGAAACCCATCCCAGTGGATACCAAGGTATGTGTAGGCCTAGGTATGCTAGCCACAGGTATCTCCCAAAGCACAACTGGGGATATCATGGGGATCTCACAGGCATCAGCATCCAGAGTATTCCACCAATTCCTGGATGCCATGTCAGCACATGCCAGTGAGCATGTATATGTCCTTAACACCCGTGAGGTGTTGACCAGCAATGTGCGTTTCTTCCACCAAATAGCAGAATACCCTGGATTAGTGGGTGCCATATACTGCATGCACATATGCACTGAAGCACCACCCAGTGAGCAGGGTAGTTTCTGCATCAACTGCGGGGCCATCCCCTCCATCAACTGCCAGGTCGTATGTGATGCCCAGGGCATCATACTGAATGTGTGTGCAGGCTGCCCTTGAAGCTATGACGATTCCCACATATGGCATATGACGCAGCTGTACCAGAGATTTGCCGATGGAGACATCCCCTATGGCCACCTAGTGGGGGATGTTGGGTACACACTGGAGCCATGGCTGATGACACCCATCAGAAATGCACACACACCTGAACAAGAACGCCATAATGAGGCACACGCATATGACAGACATATAATAGAGCATGTGTTTCGAATGCTGAGGTCACGGTTCCAGTGTCTGGACACATCCGGTGGAGTCTTGCAGTATTCACCAGGTACATGTACCCAAATTGTTATGGTATGTGCTATGCTACACAATATGATCCTGTGGAAACAGCTGCAGCAGGAACAGCATGGGTCAGGGCCACACAACCCCCCACCAATGCCAAGGCCTGCACAGGCACAGAGTGACCTGGAGGAGGAAGACCTGAGCCTGCCCCAGTAGGCAGAAGGAGGCGTGCCCAGTATGTCCTGTCTTGACAAAGAGGCAGCTCATAGCACATGCACTGACACAGTAGGGACCCAGGGAATGACACCTCTCTCTGACCCGCGCATACAGTAAACGGGATGCCAAACATGACACTACCTGTTCTCAACCATGTATAGGGAGTGTACTGTGTGCATCCGACATAGGCAGCCCACCATCACCATCCGCAAGCCTGGCACACCCCCAAGGTAAATCAGTCAACCTACAAATTGCCATATGGAGTAGAATGTGTCGTTACCTGTAGCTATGGTATGGATTGGAACATGCAAGGGAAATGAGAGGCTGGATGTTATAGCAGAGAAAGTAGACAACCATAGTGGCACCATGACATCTGTAACACATACTGGAGTCATCACAGTAGCCAGTACTACACAGGGTGACAAAACCCACTGCAGGAAATGTGCTGAGCAACATGTGTGTCCATATGGCCCACACATGCCAGTCAGGATGGTTCACATATCTAATAACAGTGTCTGGCAACAGGGCAGGTGTAAACAAACTCAAGCAGAGCCATTGCCATGGCCCCAGAATGATGGTTATGGTTAACCTTCCCCCCAGGCCTACACAGACAGACCACAGCAGGGCGGCCAATGGGATGTTAGTTCTGAAGGGTAGGAAGTCAGACAATAATATGTAGGGCAACCAAAGCCATGATCTGTAGTACACTGGTATGCCTCTAGCCAGCACGATAGGTAAGACTACAGACTGAAATGGAGTACCCGACATACCAGTACAGTCCCAGCAAATATGTACAAGTGTCAGGTGTGCCCCCTCATCCTATGTAGACATATAGTAACAGCCAGGTGTGCCCTCCCCCAATCCATGTAGAAATGTAGAAATAGTCAGGTGTGCCTTCCCCCTAACCTACATAGAAATATAGTAACAGTCAGGTGTGCCCCTCCCAATCCTCTGTAGAGCTGTAGAAACAGTCAGGTGTGCCCTCCCCACTATGCAGAAATGTAGTAATGGTCAATGCCAAATGATGGATGGATACCCTGCAGAGAGAGCATGCTGTCTGTCGGTGTACAACACAAAGGTCAGTACTGCAGTACAAACTACCCGGACTTGACCCACATATGCAATACAGATGGCCATACTGGGCATGCTCATACACTTAGAGAAATGAAGGCAATGTAAGGCAACAACATACTGAAAGGTCATACTGGGCATGCTCACACACAAACACATGACGGCCATGTCTGCAAACACCAGTGGACCAGACATATCTGGTAGTTGCTAGTGCAGACACCCATCAGTATGCACCACTCATGCCTTGCACACACAGTGGATAAGAATACAGATATATATGTAAGGACAACACACTATAATAACCCAAAGGTAGATGGACATAGATGTGTGGAAGAGGGTGACTGTGACAAGGAGCCATCCAGGCCTGTCCCACCCAGCACACAGCCAATGGACCCCAAACACATGAGGTGCAGACATCACTAACTGCAGATACTAGCCACCAGTATCTGTCAGCATTACAGACCATGTGGTGCACATGCCAGCTGTGCAACATGACTGTACGAGGAAGTACTCATCTAGAAACTGTATACACGTACCTTTGAATTATGACCCTGTGTGTGTCCGCATGTGGCGTGTCAACCTCTACATGAATGGGTAATGGCCCATGCACGCACACTGCCCTCCCCATAGCCCTACTATGACAAGCCCTCTGAGGTCATCCAATGTGAAATACACCTTTGGGAGAGATGTAGGCTAGAAATCTCTGTGGCGTGTCCCATAACTGCGTACTGATGTAATGTGATAAGCTAGTTAGGTGGGACTTTGAATCCCACACATGGCAACTGTGTGTGTGTGTGTGTGTGTGTGTGTGTGTGTGTGTGTGTGTGTGTGTGTGTGTGTGTGTGTGTGTGTGTGTAGAGAGCAATGCTTTTAAGGGTAGTCACACTCCCAACAATGTCAATGCACAACTTAGACAAGGCTGCTGATGTCATCCACCTAAAAATACACCTCTGGGAAGCTGTAGCCCAGTAATCTCCGTAGCGCTTCCTGTAACTGTGTACCGCTGTAGTGTGATAAACTAGTTAGGTAGGAGTTCTATCCCCAGACATGGCAACTGCATGTGTGTCTGTCTGTCTGTTTAGAGAACAATGCATTTTAGGCTAGCCACACTCTCTGCAATCCAAATGCTCAACCTTTGCAAGGCAGCTGGTGTCATCCACCTAGTAATATACCTCTTGGAGGCTGTAGTCCAGTAATCTCCGTAGCGTGTCCTGTAAGTGTGTACCGCTGTAGTGTGATAAACTAATTAGGTAGGAATTCTATCCCCAGACATGGCAACTGTGTGTATGTCTGTCTGTCTGTGTAGAGAGCAATGCTTTTTAGGCTAGCCACACTCCCCACAATCCAAATGCTCAACATTTGCAAAGCAGCTGATGTCATCCACCTAGTAATACACCTCTTGGAAGCTGTAGCCCAGTAATCTCTATGGCATGTCCTGTAAGTGCGTACTGCTGTAGTGTGATAAACTAGTTAGGTAGGAGCTATATTCCCAAACAATGCAACTGTGTGTGTGTGTCTGTTAGTCTGTATAGAGAACAATGCTTTTTAGCCTAGCCACACTCCCCATAATCCAAATGTTCAACCTATGCAAGGCAGCTGATGTCATCCATCTAGTAATACACCTCTTGGAAGTTTTAGCCTAGTAATCTCTGTAGCCCATCCTGTAAGTGCGTACCACTGTAGTGTGATAAATGAGTTAGGTAGGAGTTCCATCCCCAGACATGACAACTGTGTGTGTATGTGTAGAGAGCAATGCTTTTTAGGCTAGCCACACTCCCCACAATCTAAATGCGCAACCTTTGCAAGGCAGCTGAAGTCATCCACCTAGGAATACCTCTTGGAAGCTGTAGCCCAGTAATCTCTCTAGTGCCTTCTGTAAGTGCCCACCAGTGTAGTGTGATAAACTAGTTAGGTAGGAGTGCTATCCCCAGACGTGGCAACTGTGTGTAGAGCAATGCTTTTTAGGCTAGCCACACCCCCCCCCACAATCCAAATGCTCAACCTTTGCAAGGCAGCTGATGTCATCCACCTAGTAATACACCTCTTGGAACCTGTAGCCCAGTAATCTCCGTAGCATGTCCTGCAAGTGTGTACCACCGCAGTGTGATAAACTAGTTAGGTATTATTTCTATCCCCAGACATGGTAACTGTGTGTGTCTGTCAGTCTGTGTAGAGAGCAATGCTTTTTAGGCTAGCCACACTCCCCACAATCCAAATGCTCAACCTTTGCAAGGCAGCTGATGTCATCCACCTAGTAATACATCTCTTGGAAGCTGCAGCTCAGTAATCTCTGTAGCGTGTTCGGTAAGTATGTACCACTGTTGTGTGATAAACTAGGTAGGAGTTTTATCCTCAGACATGGCAATTGTGTGTGTGTGTCTGCCTGTGTAAAGTGCAATGCTTTTTATGCTAGCCACACTCCCCACAATCCAAATGTTCATCCTTTGCAAGGCAGCTGATGTCATCCACCTAGTAATACACCTCTTGGAAGCTGTAGCCCAGTAATCTCCCTAGCGCATCCTGTGTGTACCGCTGTAGTATGAAAAACTAGTTAGGTAGGAGTTCTCTCCCCCAACATGGCAACTGTGTGTGAGTGTTGTTTGTGTGTATGTCTGTGTAGAGAGCAATGCTTTTTAGGCTAGCCACACTCCCCACAATCCAATTGCTCAACCTTTCCAAGGCAGCTGATGTCATCCACCTAGTAATACCCCTCTTGGAAGCTGTAGCCCAGTAATTTCCATAGAGCATCCTGTAAATGCGTACTGTTGTAGTGTGATAAACTAATCAGATAGGAGTTCTATCCCTAGACATGACAAGTGTGTGTGTGTGTGTGTGTGTGTGTGTGTGTGTGTGTGTGTGTGTGTGTGTGTGTGTGTGTGTGTGTGTGTGTGTCTGTCTGTTTAGAGAGCAATGCTTTTTTAGGCTAGCCACAATCCCCACAATCCAAATGCTCAACCTTTGCAAGGCAGCTGATGTCATCCACCTAGTAATACACCACTGGGAAGACTGTAGCTCAGTAATCTCCGTAGCATGTGCCATAACTGCGTACTGCTGTAGTGTGATTCAGAACTCTAGTAGGGTTTTATACCCACCCATAGCAGTAATGGATGTTTTGTGTGTGTTCCACTGTCTGTGTAGGGAGCAATGCATTTTGGGCTAGTCATATTCAGTACATGTCAAATGCCCTACTTTGACAATCTTGCTGATGTTAGCCAATGTGATATACACCTTTGGGGAAGGAATACTGCAGTAATCACAGTGGTGCTTGCTATAACTGTGTAGTGCTGTAGTGTAATAAACTAGCTAGGTAGGGGTTCTACTCCCGGACATGACAAGTGTGTGTGTGTGTGTGTGTGTGTGTGTGTGTGTGTGTGTGTGTGTGTGTGTGTGTGTGTGTGTGTGTGTGTGTGTGTGTGTGTGTGTTTGTACCCTGTAACCTGTGTGTAGGAGGGTATGCGTGTGTGACACCTGGGCCCAATGTGTAGCAGGTTTTACAATTTTCTTATATGGTGGCCCTAGTGCATATCACAATGTCCACTGTACAGGGAAAGCAGCTGTGAAATAGCCGAGAGACTGGGATGCATATCCATACCCATACATGTGACAACAAGCCCAGGCAATCACAGTTAGCAACCCCAGTATTACCTAGAGCACATTCTCAACCCATGTCTCATACATACACGGCAAGGCAACAGCTAAGAAGTGTGTAGTACACTGCATATTAGCAACTAATAGTAACAATGGTGTAAATGCAGTGGCCTACAGAGGCCATGGTACCCTGTCCAACAGTATGATAGGCACCTAATTGCAGACAGTGTGCCTTCAGTATGTTTCTCACTGGATGCCTGCAACAACTGTGGTTCCATCAAAAGTGATCCGCAACGGACATACCATGCATTACCCACATGCCCTGTATGGACAGATGCAACTGACACCAGGGAATACCTGTAGCATTGTCAACCAGCTGTGCATTACCTGGCCCTGCCAAATGAGGACGGGACTGTCACATCTGATGATTACATTCTGTGTACACAACATGGGTCAGACAAACCAGGCACACTTCCACATGCCACTGTACATGAATGTGGGATGTGTGCACATCCCAAACACCGTCCATGTCATGGCATATAGAACACATACATGCCAAGCATTCCACAGCACTGGTCATGCACGTTAGTAACCCAGGAGACTGGATGGTGTAAACTATACCCACTTGTGTGGTCCATTCCGGACACTACACCCCTCAGCCATAATGCAGACCATTCTCATGTAGCCTGGTGCCAAGTTATACTCCTCACCTAGCCTTGCACAGCCATCCTGGACCCTCAACCATTACACACTCGTGAAGCAATGCACACATGCACGCTGGTACTAGCACCCTGTGTCTGTGTGTGTGGTATATGATGCTTCCGACCACAATCACACCCACTACCACACCCAGTAGCATACTGAAGCATTCTCTCTAATGTCAGACACCGTCACATAACCTTTGACCATAGAACCTCAGGATATCCCCTGTGGGCTAATTCATACCTATGCAATACTGTATTGTGGCAAGGTAACTGGTTAGGAAGTGTATTTGTTACCCTGCCAAGTGTGGTAATGTGTATGGGTCCCTTACAGAGTGTGGCTGTGTTGACAATGACACCTGTTCATGTGGACAGGCTTGTGTGCTAGGCATACTGTATCACAACAGTGTTGCAGATGTCACACACCAGCACATATACCTCTGGACAGCTCACCAACATGCAAGCTAATTGGCACATGCAAGAGCTGCATACACATGTGATAGCTATGCATAGCAGTCAGGTGTTTGAAACCCCATACTGGTAGGTGTGTGACACAAACATGCTTACATTTTACTCACCCACACCTTCCCTGACATACTTTGTCTCTGCCTGTCCCACCCACACCCTCTCTGGTAGGTGAGGGATGTACACCTGCTTTGCTAGGCAGCAGCTTGTGTTTTGTAAGTGATGGTCATGATCAGCTGATGGCCTCTGCACAAATTGTAGTCCTCCTCTAGCTGAGTGCATGTGGAACAGCTGTGGTCACATTCCCATAGCCAAATTGCATGGTAACATACTCCAATATCTAGGAACATCATATTGGTGTTGGCCCTTTACATCCACTGTGGGCAGGAACTAGAGTTGTCATTTGGCGAAATGCAGCTCAGATGGATTGGCGATTTACCTCTAAAAACTTACACTGTGGAAACAGGGCAACATACAGGAGGGGGATGTGCCTGGCCTGACTACAGACTGTAAGTGCTGCTATACTGCATGTGGAGTAATGTTGGTTTCACAGTGCGTGTGTGGATATGGCTGTCCTACATGTTGTAATGCCTGCCATGTCAGTACTGTGTTTATGAGGAATCTGCATTTGCAAGGTTGTCTGCAGACTGGGCAGTGTGTTGTGCCCTTGGTGTTATGTGTTGCCCACAGAGCATGCATATGTGAACTGCAGTAGGTAGTGTGAGGATTGCACTCTGTAGATGGTGAAAGCCCTGACAGTTACTGACTTCATATCCCTCATAGGACACATGTTGCAACAAACCCTGTTATGACAGTACATGTACGAGGTTAACACAGCAACATGTCAATATTGGTCCTGTGTATGTGCTTCCAGCCACAACTCTGTCAACCTTTGTACATATGTTGTGCATTATGAGGTGCATGTGTGCTGTACACCATCATAAGTGTCATCATATCTGATAGCAAGCCAGGGAAATATCAGACTGCTGCACAGGTTATGAACAGTACGGGTTATATTCGCTGACACTACCAGGACATTCCATGTTCGTTTGTACAGTACTGAGGTCTGTGTAACTATGGTGACTGTCAACAGTGTGTGTATTGTGAACATGTTCTTTAGCCTGTGTACAGACTGTGGTATGGTTAGTCTGTGAGTGGCACATATGAGGATGTTGTTGAACAGATAGTCCATATACTGTACTTTTATGCTAGCTTACCATATTTGGCTGTGCTGTGTTCACATTGGATGCAGTTATGCACCTTCATACAGCTGTATCGTACCCTGTGGTATGGCATGCATGCAGAGCCTGCTATATATGCAGGTACATGTGCATTCCCCCATAGGAGATGTTGGCCAATGATGAGCCAGTCTGCCTGTAACCTGCACAGTGCATTTTTACATGTCTAGCAGCTTAGTGTACTTATCCAGTGAGATATCATGTGGAGATACTTGCCAGATGTACTGTTGCTGGGTCTCCCTTAACAGTCATGTATGTCAGACAGAGCAGTGGGATGCTGTACAGATGTATGTCACTATCTAATGGGTAGTATGTGGCCATGGCACCCTGTACCAGCGGTATTATGTGACAGGCCAGACAGGGGTGTGTGAATGCATACCCATGGTGGCATATGTATACCAGTCATTATGTGTTATACCCATCTACATGGCTGTTAACATCCATATCATCATGCATGGTACACATGTTTAGCACTAAGGGGTTCTGTGTATACCTCCGGACTGTAAGGAGTGTTTCAGAATGTCCACATATATTGGCCAATATCTGTGCTGCAGTCCATGGGGGCATTACGTGCTAGCAGTGGTACTTTACCAGGATGTACTTAGGATGTCTGTCAGTAGCCAATGGCACACATGTGGAAAGCAGATGTGACCTCCAACACACACCATGTCTGTAAAGACAATCCCAATTACAGTAGCAATAGTCTACCAATATACCTGCTATATATACTTGACATCCACTTGCACTCTTACGTTGGGACTATAGGGGCTGGGGTAGGTCTACACTCCATGTCCAGAACATATGGTGAGGACATCTGTACATAAATCCATCCAGATATATATCTATGATTACACATATACATACCGACATATATAAATAGGTATGTATAAGTACATAGATATACATATACACACCCAGATATATACATATACAGAGCAATATATGTCTACACATATACAGATAGTGATACATATGCACATAAACGTATGGATATCAACAGATATGACAGTAGTAGGTATAGTGGTATAGATATGTATGCACATATAGTCATAGATATCTATACATATACCAACATAACTAGGCATATCTGTACACATGGATGTGCATACATATATAGCTATATACACGTATCTATATGTACATATATGTATACCTATATATATATATATATATATATATATATCTCAGGTAGAACCATATATATATATATATATATATATATATATATATGTATATGTACATATATGTATACCTATATATATATATATATATATATATATATATATATATATATATATATATATATATATATATGTACATATATATATATATATATATATATATATATATACATATACATATATATATATACATATATATATATATATATATATATATATATATATATATATATATATATATATATATGGTTCTACCTGAGATAGCCGACAGCTGATTTCACCAGCAACGAATTTGCGAGCACCAGAAGATCGACAATCCGGAAGACCGACGGTATGGATCAAAAAACCGACACCGAGGATACTGACTTGGAAAAAGGCTGTGTAAGTATGCGGTGGTGACGGACGTTAGGGTGCGAGTAAGGTAAGTGTGGATATTGACGGTCTGTGGGGATAGGGGTGGGTTTAGTGATTTAGGGTCAGTCTGGGTTAGGTAAGTGTGCGTAGTGATAGTGTTTGGGTTAGCGGGTTAAGTGAGTTAGGGTTAGGGCCCGTGTTAGGTAAGTGTCGTAGTAGTATTTTTGGGTTAGGGGCGGGTTAAGTGAGTTAGGGTTAGGGCGTGGGTTAGTTGAGTGTGCGATAGTGACGGACCTTAGGGTAAGGGTTTGGGTTAGGGTTGTAGACAGTTGTGTATGTGAGGTTTAGTGTGGGTTTGTGAGGATTTTGGTGTGCTTGTGTTGTGTGTGTGGTTTTGGACAGGGGATGTGTTTTGTTAGTTGATTGTTGTTATTGTGGTGTGTGCAGCGTATGAGGTTTTGTGTTTGTGGACCGTCGGTTATTTGATTGTCGGGCATGTGAGGTTTTGTGTTTATGGTTTGTCGATTATGTGGTGTCGATGTTTGTGTTGTCGGTGTTTTGCAGTGTTGGTTATGTCAGGTAGAACCATATATATATATATATATATATATATATATATATATATATATATATATATATATATATATACACATATGTGTAGATGCATATATGTATAGATATGTACACATGTGTACATACAAAGAGATGTACACATGGTCATATATATGTAGCATTATACAGATGTGTATACAGAAATATGTATGTGTATAACTGTATATGTACATGTAGACATCTATACACCTATATGTATACAACCATATACCTGTCATGAGTAAACGTCATGGTTGCGTATACCCTCCCACATGTATTCCACAGTATGTATCTGCTATGTGTACAGTATGATGAAACAACATATGTGATGCAACAGTCATATTAATAACAAGGACTACACAATCTAGGACATAAAGGCAAGTGTTCAATACCACTCAATTTGGGTAATGACAGATGTATTGGTAACATAACAGCTGTCCGCACAGTGGTCATGGCGTAGTGGTCATGTGTTGTGACTGCAGTGTAAAGGGCTCTGAGTTCATGACCTGCAAGGGCTGCACATTTTGTTGCTGGCCAGAACAAGGACTGTTGGATACAGCATTGTTAAGGCAGTGTTTGTGCAATGTAGGCCACACACGTCAGTATCACGACATAGCTAGGTAGGGGTCTAGCCCCAGTGTTGGCAAGTAACTGTGTGCATGTATGTGGATGGGTCTACATCAGTTTGCAGGGTATACATGCCTCAGCGGGCCACCTATCCATGTGGCACAGGCAATACCCGGTATAGTAACCTGTGAAATGTGTTTGACTGTACCCCAGATATGTCACAACCATGGTGTCAGCACAGTGACATACCCCGTTGTGCATTATGACTGCAGACCAACCTTGTGCTGACACATGTACACCTACAACACACTTGCACATCAGTCTAGAGACCACAACCAAGCAGTATTACTAACAGCTAGAAGGTATCACTGCTGGATGGCTGCACTACCTGCTAATTATGCCTCATACTCCACACCCTACAACATGTTACACTGCAGGACTGTGGTACATTGGTGTACACTCACTCTGTGCATCAGAGCAATCTCAGCCTGTCCCTGCATCAATGGTATGGATAACAGGGAAGGGGCACAGGTATCATCATATGCACAGGGTGTGGTGTTGGTCTGCCAGAGTCCATGAGTGGGCCATACATTTGACACAATGTGGGTGGGTGAGGGGGTATTCTGGGGAGCTGGCTGAGGTGATGTGATGTGTGTAGTTATGAGGTGCCCTAGGTGTGTTTGCATAGTGTGGGGGTATGCATGCATACAGTTCTGCCTTGTGGCTGCCCTACACAGGTGTTTATGGACAGCTGCAGACCATACCTGGCAGGGTGTTCAGTTTACTGCCTCCAGCCATGGACACATGGATTGTGCCTGCCAGGGGTTCTGCAGGCACGTGCAGGTACAGGCATTGAAGTGCTACTCTCACCTGCTGATGATATTTGCTGCTGGTACTACATCCCTCCTGGAACTGGCCAGGACCACATGCATGTGGCCTTCTGTGGTGTGGACAGTACACCCCTCACACTGCTGGGGCTGCTACTGCCACTACGGGAGCCCCTTGGTGTCCTAGCACACCCACGCTGAGTGCCAGCTGTTGGTGTTGCTGGGCAGATCCACGTGTGCGTCGCCGCATCCCCACCACATGTCAAAGCATGGACACACCATGGCTGATGAGGGCCATCAGCTCATCATGCCATCTATCCGCTTGCTCATTAGAAGCACGGATGGCAGCTCCCACTTCACGGAGGTTGTCACCTACAGTAGCAAGTGCAGTCCTCTGCATCCTAAGGCCCTGTCTCGTGCAATGCTCAATAAGTGCCTGCACCACCATTACAGCCTGGAACATACGTCTGCTGGTTGCAGCTATGTTGCCTATGCCAGGGGCATGATGTCCAGCGTCCCTACCACAAGCACCCTGGGACATCCGCCTATGTGGCAGCCTGCTGGACATCTGGCTATGCCTGCTGTGACTGGACACAGTAGGCATGGTTACCACACTTTCCTGTGCAATGCCACTGAATGCCAACTGTCCCTCTGCTATGGGCACTGGTGCTGGGGTGTGTATAGGCACTGTAACTGTGCACAGGGGTGGGGTGACTAAAAGGGGGATGTCAAATGTATGTGCAGTGTTGGGCCCTGACATCCCCACCTGTGCCTCACTATCATCATCATCATCATCATCATCATCATCATCATCATTATCATCATCATCGATGTCTGTATGGACACCTACCTCAGATTAGGTGCAGGAGGGACCCTGACCCACCTCGCCACCTGTGGGGGAAGACAATAACCACACTTTAAAACCTGTATAGCATTGCTTAACAGTACACACACCCACAGACACACACACACACACACACACACACACACACACACACACACACACACACACACACACACACACATATCTGTACTACCTACCTGTCCATGCCTTTACAGACAGCCCTGCGTATATGTCCATGTGTTACTCCATCCTGCATCACACCTGTTAACATACACACATTGCTACCACTCATTAACATCACAGTCCTCTAAATGCACACACAAGCGGCCACAGCACAAGGCCTGTTGCTACATTATGTGCCTGACCTGTGTGTAGTGGAGTAACATGGCCCCAATGCTGTCATTTGGTATGCACCCTCTGTATGGCCGGAATGATGTGCATGGCCTCTATATGTGTGGGCTACTATGTTGTAGCTATAATATCTCCCACTGGTGTGTCATGTGTACATGCAGGATATGTTACTCCGTTGGCCCATCAAGTGTCAACTGTAATATGTGGATACACTCCCTGATGTTGACTATTCTTTCCCCAATGCACCTGTATTCTGTAGGTGACCTCTCCACTGACAGCAATATTATGTGTGTACCTGGGGTCTACCTTCCCTTTGGATGCCTGATCCATGTTACAGGCCATATTATACTATTTGCTGTCCTGTGAGTACATGACAGGTATTCCTGGTGTGCAATGTGGCACTCCATGTCCATGTACTGCACGGTCCCAAAGGGGGGGTACAGCCATATGAACACCCCACAATTACACATGTGCATAGATGGTCACACACACAAACACACACATGCACACACTCATCATACATGCATCTACCTCCCACTACTTCACCAGATTGACCATGCAGGCAAAGTAACTAACCACCAGGATGCACATACACATACATGCAGGTGAGGATGCACAATGATCGTACACACAGTCCTCCAATTACCCATCTGCCAAGATGCAGAATGTATGGTACAGAACAGCATGCAGTTCAGCTATACTCACACCATGCTATCAGTGGTATACATGTGTATGATGCATGTGCTGTGACTAGGTGATGCCCCTTCCCCTGGATACCTCTGCACCCATGTACACATTATTGCTGTGCACCTGTTTTGCACCCTGCCATGTATTGTACCCAACAACTCATAGGTGGCCAACCCATTGTGGAATGTGTAGTACTGTGTCACTTATGCCAGCTGCACCTCTCACAGCCCCTATGTGTTTCAGCAACACATACCTGGGATGATATATGGACTGTTGTCACTGGTGAATCCTGGATGCCTGATTTGCAGCTGTCAACATCAACAGACCATTTATGGCCACTGCAGAAGTGCTTACACTGACAACCATCACAGCATACCATGGCTATGGGGCATGTACACACTGTCACCGCTTTACCACACACATCCGTGATCTGGCATGGGACCACAGCACTGCAGATTTTAGCTGTACACACACCTGGTATCTAACATATGTCCTGTACATTCACATGCAGTGTCTACAGATTGTGGTAGTTGTGCGGCTGCTGACCATGATGCATACACACCATGTGAGGATGTGTGTGCACACCCTTATCGTGATGGTTTATCACACCTCTTGTTGTGTGTACTACAGCAGTCACTGTTCATGGCAGGGGTATACCAGCATGGGCCTTCCGCAATTGCCAGTGTATGTTCAGCCTACCCTTCATATGTCCCCGTTTCTGCATGTTTGCAAGGTCCACTCATGTGGACATCCCATGGTGTTCACACAATGTCATCTCTGTTGCAGTGTAGGTAGGATTATGGCTGCCACAGGTCCTGGATATGACTATATGCAGATAGAGCCATTCCTACCATCCTTGGGATCCCTGCTTCAGTGCACTGGTGTTTCATGCTGAGAGCACCCCCCCTCAACATTTATGCAGCTGCATGACAGGTAGGCCCTACACATATGTGTCGGCTTGCAGTGTCCCATACACTGCACACCACATGTTGCAGCTTATACCCAGCTGATAATGTGGATTAGTATAATGCTGTATGCCATAGTGTATCTCAGCAGCAGTTGGCATTGCCCTACAAGTATGAACACTGATGTTGTACTGTATATGGGTGTTGTCCAGAACATGTCGCTACTGTAGGCCATATCTACCAACAGTATGTTACCCCCTGTGGAGACAGTCCACAATGACAGGATGTTAGTTGTCATGCAGGTGTGTGACATACCCTTTCAATACCCCATCATGTCCGCCCCTGTAAGACCATGCATTTCACAGCAACAATACATGCACATGTACAGCATGCATTGAGGGTAGGTGTGTAAGATGTGTGCATGGAATATTACATCACCATTATAAGTCAGGTGTGCTGGCATGCATCTACATAATACATACTCACCAGCTTCACACTGCTGCCTCGCTGTTACCCCAGAGGGACCTACATAAGTGGGTGAGAGATGTAAGGTCAGTGGCCACACCTATAGCAATGCTACAGGTTGGGTGCAGTACTACCATAAATCTACTTTAAATACACACAGTACTACCACATCTGGACAGCTGATTATCACTACAATGCAGCAACACATTATTTGTATAACATATCAGATATGCATGATCTACATGTACCACTGTGGATATTTGCACAACAGTGGTCTACTGATGTGCCCTGTGTCCTTACCTGCACGCTCCTCAGCTGTTGTGTGGGTGACACCCACCTCCACAAAGAGGTCCGGTGGTTGATGCTGTTCAGGATGGGCAGATGCCACGAGGCTGGGCAGTAGCTCCTCCACACGTGTCAGGGCGGTATGGGTGGCATGGCCCCCCTGTGGCAAGGTGATCCCCCTGGACTGTGGCTGCATTCTGACAGGCATTGCAGAGCAGGTCAGTGCAATGATGCTGGACCTGCTCATAACTGCGGTTATGCAGGCCGACATCATTGACCCTGTGTATGAGATCGTTCCACAGGGTGGTCCGCTCCTGCTGTTCCACTGCTGTTCTTCCAAACAGGACCTGGTAGTGCAGGACCAGGTGGTTGATTATCACTTCATTCTCCTCTGCGGAATAAGTTGGTAGGTGGCTGTGTGCCATCGTGCCTGAAAAACATGAGGATGGGAACAGGCCTGAGTGACTCATATGGTAAAGTTACCACAGTTCATAATGCACATCTTTGTCATCCCCCCATATCAGCTTCAACAGACTATACACACAACTCATTAGGTATGGCTACAGCTTAACTACCATTTGGACAGATTGTGTAGTGTACCACACCTTCTGCTATGTGATTGTAGCCATGTCCCCTGTGTGGATACTAACATTGCGGGCTTGTTACAGACTATTCACTTGCATGCCATTGTCAGGGCCACTATGGTTACATATATGCCAGTGGTATGGCTGCTCTGAGATTACTGCACATCTGACAGTCTGTGTTATAGGGGGTTCTATGTATGCTGTTGGACATGTACTGAGAATGTGTAGACTTTTACTACCTACATATGTACTATGACAGTGACACATTAACATGTATATGTTCCATTGGCCAGCTGATCCACCTCGCCACACCCATCTGACCAGAATACCTGGCCACATCACATGTGTGTGCCAACCTGGGGCCTGTTAGTGTCCTGTTACAGCCATACCATCAGGTGGAACCACCCAGGGGATGTTGGCCCACCCCCTCGGCCACACACCAACATGTCCCTGTCCCCTGAGCTCAGGTCTGAGTCTGTTCCATACCAGGCTCCACAGACACATGAGGGATGTGCTACATCCATCTGGGGCACCCAGTACACATTCACATGGCCAACATGTTACCCCTGCTCAGGCACCAGACCTGGCACCTTCAGGATGTGGACTGCTGTTTTGATTGGGAGTTGGTGGGAACCTTGTTCCCATTATGGCCATACTGGGGACCATGGGGCATCCACATCACAGACTACACACACCATCCACGGTGTTTACCCACCACATGTGTCACATACCACCCCTGTAGACTGTCCTCTTTATCTACCAATCCTGACCACCTCCATGTGTATATCTGCCACACTTCCCCATATTCCCATTGCATACTTCACAGGCGGGGGCATTGTGGTGCTAGGATGGGGCTAACATGTGACATTCCTGTCCATGGTGTACATACTGCCAGCTGTAGATATCTGTCTGTATTGCTATGTGTGCTGCTGCCTTGCACATAGCACACATCACTGTGGCAGTGATATAGGGGACATGTCTTACCATACATATCTGTTTGTGTGTGTGTTTGTACAGATGTTGACATTTGCATATTGGTATCTATCTATATGTGTGTAGATATATGTGACTACATATATATGTCGACACATGGGTATATGTATATTTCTGGACATACATGCTGATATACATATATATCTTTAAATATTATATATGTGATATATGTACACGGATCACCTAGACAAGAACAACAGCGCAAAACACTGACAACACATGGTCGACAATCGAAACACTGACAACGTAATTACTGCACAAAAAAAGGAAAATAAAATTTCCTTTTTTGTGCTAGCAGGGGTGCTACGCCCCCTACACCCCCCGCACCTCCACACACCCCCCGTAACTTTAATATACCACATCTGAGATTGCATTACAGTGCAGGAATGGAAATCTTTCCATTCCACACTACGGAGACATACCGTTTCCCCATTGTCGGCATTTTGATTGTTGACCATGTGGTGTCAGTTATGTGGGTTTCGGTCTTCTCCATTGCCGTTCTTCTCTGGGGGACCCATGTACACATATGCATACCTATATGTGGGGTACATTCAGACATCAGTTCCACAATCTCACAACACCTTCCTGCACAGCTGCACTGTTCTGCCTTGCTACAACACAGACAGGTGCCACATATAGACACGGCCTGACATTGGAGGGTATATGTAGGGGCCAATTGCAGGTAGCCCTATTACACACCTATGGCATTCAGGCATGCTACACTACAGATTAACCTGAGTATCCTGCCAGTGGTGAGCTGGGGCTCCCAAATGTCAATCATAAGGGCATTACGTCCACCACCAGCTATTGGTCACATAATATACATACTTCCCATTACACAACACACACGATGATGGCTTATATCTTGTCTGTCAGTTCTGACATGCGCAGTTAATGGCTATGTTCCACTACACACAGGAACAGACACTATTGTTCATAGCAGTTGTTCAGTTGAACATCATCACAACAACACCTGATGGTACATATAACTCATTCCACATCATCTATCCCATTATGATGGACCAGGTACTATATGTATGTATACCTCGCATACCTGTTGTGTGAATGATGTCTTCTTGAATGACAGCTGGCTAGACTGCTGTGAAGTCAGCTTAAGAGCTGTGTCGTCTTTATTTTTCTTTGTTTGATTTTTGTTCTCTCTCTCTCTCTCTCTCTCTCTCTCTCTCTCTCTCTCTCTCTCTCTCTCTCTCTCTCTCTCTCTCTCTCTCTCTCTCTCTCTCTCTCTCCTTTAGTAGGTGATGCACATGATCAGGTGATGGCCTCTGCACCAATCAGTGTCCTCCACTTGCTAACTGCATGCAGCTTGCTGTGTAGTACTTCCAGTTTCCACTGTCATGGCAACCACCTACTATAAATCCCCACCCCACATCATGTGGGCATGGTCCCTTTACCTTTCTTGTCTGATGGACATCCTTCCTGTGTTTGGGCATCAGTGTTACAGACAGCAGGTAGCAATACCTCTTACAGGAGAACCAGCACACTCAGGCCAGCTACATTTTTGTGGGAGGTTCCTGAACTGCAGACAGAGTGTGAGTAGAGTTGTGCTATGCTTTGTATAGTACTGGTGTTACAGGGTGTGTGTGTACATACTACTTTACCTTGGAATGCAGTCTATCTGCATAGCTCTCAACTGTGGGCCTATCCTCTTGGGGCCAGAGGTGTGCCTATCATGTTTTGTCTGTCCACCACACAGGTACTGTGTCAGGTATTTCACTGGCAGTGTGTGTGTGTGTGTTGAATGCTATCAGTACATGGCTACATCCATTTATGTTTCTAACCTCAATTCCCTGACTAAGGGTATCTTGCAGAGTATCCTGTAACACCAGTGACTTGCTTAGTGTATGGCAACAGTTGTCCACATATGGGCCTGTGCTCAAGCTTTGCACATATGACATGCTGTCAGGGGTTGCTCTGTAGTGGGCTGTGAGTATATCACGCTGCCATTGCTGCCATCAGTCCACTGCTGTTGTATCCCCCACGCATACAGTGGGGCTGAGGCCATATATGTGTGGGCTTCACCTACACAATACGTGTGCCGTTATGCAATCCAGAGGCAAGTGTATGTAACAGGGGTATATGGACCTGTATTAATGGGTCTGGGAGGGATGCACCATAAATACCCTAGGCTGTTACAAAATGTGGGGGTATAAGGGGTGCGCTGCCTTAAGGTATCTGGATATACAGTGCCATACAATTCACCTATACTTACACTGCTTACATACATTGGGTTAATGCAGGCCTACTGCCTCCTGCCATACAGACTGTTCTGTTTGTCAGTGTGCTTGTGATAGTGTCAGTTATGCCTTGTTATGTAACAGTTACATCCCTTTGGTCAACTGATGTCTTTACCACCTAGTGATTTTGTACAGAGTGTCAATAGAGGCTGCTGGACTATACACCTGCATTACTTACTGTTCATAGTTTGGTATCCTGTGGCCCAGTCTGTCTTTACTATTGTACAATTTTTAGGGCTTGGTCTGGACAGTAACAGTTGTGAAACTTTCCAGACTACTGTATTAGTATAACTGTTTCCAGGTGCATTTCTCTGTTTATATGGATGTTAGTGTCTGAACAGCTATAATACATGGTGTATACAACTGTAATAGTACACAAATAAAGGTTATCCATGTCTGCAAACCTGTGTGTGGTGTTTTATCCTATGACCTCTCTGTGGGCATATGTTGCAGGCAACAAATTTTATTTGCATGGGTGGCCCATATAGTGTCCAGTTGTTAAGGTGTTAACTGTAGGCTTAGTGGCTGTTCCACTGTGTGCACCTTCTACATATGCATCTTACTGTACATATCTCTGCATGTGTCTGTGTAGTCACATGTATATCTCTATATATCTAGATATAGCTATATATATATATATATATATATATATATATATATATATATATATATGTATCTGTATATCTGTATCTGCATATATATGTCTGTGTATATGCACCCTGGGGATGTTGATAGCTGCCATATTTTACATTTTTTATGGGTGCCACACTGTGCTGCATGATATGTTACTAATACCGGCCTGACATCATACAGATGGGTTGTAGTACTGTTTACGTGTTGTGCACATGTCATGTTAGGTCCTGCTTATGTGATCTGTAACACTTTAGTGTATTGCAGGGATGACGTGTTTCGCTGTGGGGGCGTATGCCTATTCGTACATGACATATATTATTGTGGGGCACCCCAACCCCATTAATGGTGCATGCGATCATATTTGTATTTGTCAGTCTACCATTGCTATCTACAGATGTGTGGCCATATATATATATATATATATATATATATATATATATATATATATATGTATATATCAGGGGTGGCTCGTGCTATAGGACTGCTGGACTGCAGCCCCCCCCCCCACCTGTAAAATGAATAAAATAAATTCCTCATTCCTCCCACAGTAGAACATATAAAATAAAATTAAATTAAAAAAATTTCCAGACTCCGCCCATGCGTGCTTCATTCCTGACTGCTGTGTTAGGCAGACCAGAACTCCACGCACGCATGCATGCTCATTCCTGAGCTCCAGACTGCCCTGTTAGGCAGTCCGGATAGGGAAGGCAGGAAACTCTGCCCTTCCAGCCCAGAGGTCTGTGCGGTGATGACCGCACAGACCGGAAGGTCACCGGACTGCATCGCCCACAGGCTGGAGGCTCCAGCTTCCTTGCATCTCGCGGGGACCCAACAGCAGGAGGCTCCAGCCTCCTCACATCTCGCGGGAGACCCAACATCATGCACAGGTTGTTATAGAGGACAAAGACAGGTGTTCAGGCTTCAGGATCGCTATGGAGGATTTAGCTGGGCTGCTGCAGAGTACAGGATTGAATGGAGGACAGAGACAGGTGATCGGGCTGCAGGATTGCTATGGAGGACTTAGCTGCTGCAGAGTACAGAGACAGGTAGGGTGTTTATGGAGGACAGAATCTGGTGTGTGTGTGTGTGTGTGTGTGTGTGTGTGTGTGTGTGTGTGTGTGTGTGTGTACATCGCCCTAGGTGCTACATGGTGGTGGGTACAGAATAAGGCTTGGGCCCAAGTGACATGAGCCTGAATTCCCAACCCACCACCATTTGTAAAAACGTCTGCAGATTTTTGCCTCATATTTGTTCTGTTCCTCATAAAATCTGTGGTTTCTGTGCTTTTTTTCTTACTTAACACAGCCAGTAGTGCAGTGGTAGCATTGTTGCCTGACAGTTACATGTTTTCTGGTTTGATTCTTGGCTGGGGTGCCTTCTGTGTGGAGCCTGCATGCCCTTTGTGGGTTTGCTCTGGTGTCCTCAATGGATATTTGTCCCTATTTTTTGGACTGTATTCCCCCATTATTGGCTTCGTCTAGGTTTTTTGTACCAAGGTTGAGAGCTATGGTGATAACTGAACTCACTGAATATGTTTGGGGGCTGTGTTCCCCCATTATTGGCTTTGTTCAGGTGTTTTGTGCTGAAATGTTGACAGCTATGGTGAGAACTGAATTCACTAAATGGTAGCCATTTAAGTTTCAGTCTTCCTTCTTTCATAAAAATAGATGATTTGGCATAGTGGTATGTTGTTCTGACTGTTTTGCACAGGGTCCTGGGTTCAATACTGGGCAGTGAAATGTATGGTGGTAACATAGCATTTTATTCTAGCAACTTTCCAACATTATGCAAGCAATGTTTAAAATGTGTCCCTGGTTTTTGGGCTTTTGCCCCCCCCAAATAAATTTTGGCTTTTTCCAGATTTCTTGTGCTGCAAAGTTCAGAGATACAGCTGAGTGTCGTGTAGATTTTACAAGGAGCTGAGAGCTGCAAGGGAACAAAAGTTTAGTGCTGCTTATACCAAGTCTGCGTACATTGTTAATAGCACAACAGGTAGTGTACTTGCTTTTTATGCAGAAGGTTGTGGGTTCTACTCCCACGGTAGGTAGATCCATTGCTGATACTGTACTCTGTTGTAAAAGGGATGAATGCTGCAGTCCTCTTTGGCAAAGATACCTAGTAACTATGAACCTGTTATCAGTTTGCTATCCATTCTCTATTGCCATATTACTAGCTTATCATTTTTTTAATGCAACATAGGCAATTTATTCCTCAAGGGCAACAGGCACTTTATTTGTAGATGAAACAATGACATATAAAGTTGTTTGCTAGCAGTAACCTCTTCATTAGTTAATATATTTCTTTAATTGAAATTATTTAGATGACTTTTATTTCTTCAGAGATCGTGCATATTTACTGATACTGGTGGACTGTAGAAGTCTGAGTAGACTTTTATGATGGAAATGTTCTGAATTGGGCAGTTTTGTCATTATTGGTGCATGCATTTTGTTTCATTGTTTACTGGCAAAATGTTCAAAACAATACATTTAAAATGCCCTCTAACAACTGTACTGTATTGTACAAGGAATATAATTTAATACAGTCAGGAAGGTGTATCAAAGAGCATGTGTATGTTTCGTGTTCAAGGAGCCTATGGTTTGAAAACAGCCCAAAATTAATCTTTATCTGCCACTGGTAAAATGTATTTTCTTTGAATGTGGGTTTCAATGCTGTTTCAATGAATGTGAGTTTCAAGGGCAGAGAAGTTTTAATGCTAAGTCTATTTTCATTCTGAGACTACATTGTTTTGTTTAGCAGATATCTATTAGGGTTTATGCTGTAAAATATAAAATAAAACTTTCAAATGAAATCCATATCATCGCAGAAGTAAAGCAGTATGCACATTACAGTGTTTATGGCAAATGGGGTGAAATAACATAGGAATGGGACATTGGAATGGCTGCAGGGGGGACGCTCCATTCGACCATGATTTTGTGGGGGGGGGGCAGCAAACTCAGACAGCCCCAGCTGAACTATACCTCTCAACTGTCCAGAATTTTGCAGAATTAATAGATTTTTGCTTCTTATTTTCGTTTTGTTCCTCATAAAATTTGTGGTTTTCTGCCAAATCGTTTAGGAATGAAGTCATTAAATAATGACAGACATTGAGTTTCAGACGTCATAACCTTCAGAAAAATGCATGCTAAAGCAAGACCTGTTATTCTATCAACTGTCTTAAGTTTATACAAGAGCAATTTTAAGTCCTGTTTGTATGTTCCCCCAATATATTTGGCCTTGTCCAGATTTCCTGCATTAAGAGGTTGAGAGGTACGTGCAAATAAATCGCTTTATAGAATTAGGAATATCCAAACCTCTCAACTGTCCACAATTTGGCTCAAAATGTTGCTCTCCCCCTAATAATCCCTCTGTAAAATGGCAATTTTGGAAGAAAACGTGGAAGGTTTACAATTATAAATAACTGTAATGATCAGAGTTATAGATTACTTTTATTTCAGAAATGCATGTAGATGCTCTTATTTTGTCAGCTGCTCAAGTTAACAGTACTAATTTTAAAAAGGTGTCCCTTCTTTGACAGGTTCCCAGCTGTATTGTGTGGCAATTTTATATTTTTGCATAGTATATTTGGTCTGTTTTTTATAAAATTGTGGTTTTCTGGCAAATTAGTAGCAAATCATTAAAGATTGAAGTTAGAAAATAATGGCAGACATTTGAGTTTCTAATTTTATACCCTTCAAAAATTCATACGAATGCAAGACCTACTACTATTCTATTATCTTTCTAAGTTAATACGAGCAATATTTAAAAATCGTCTTTATTTTTGGGTCTGTCCCCCACTTCTATGTATGGCTTTGTCCAGATTTCTTGCTCTAAGGTTGAGAGGTATGAGTGTCACAGCCATCACCGTTAGCCAGAGACATTTCAAACTGTGACCTACTTGTTGTACTCCACTCCCTATTGTAGTGGCTCTGGATGTGTCCAATCAAGGCAAGGAGCAGTTATGCAGTGTAAGTGTGCAGAGTATTCCCCCATCCAAGGTAGACCACGAGTACAACCGTGGCTTTTCATCTGTCCTTGATTTTGCAGAATGTTCTGGTTTTCAGTCATATTTTTATACTGTTGATTTATGCTTCTTATTATTCAGAAAATGCATGCTGTTGCAGTGCCCTGTTGCTCTGTATTAAAGTAACAATGCTTTAATGACCATCAGGTAAGCTTGTCGGAGATTGTAAGATGCAAGTAAGCTTTAATAAGCATACTGTTAAAGAATTACCAACATTGAAAGCTTTTTCATTGTTGCCATGCAGAGAATATTTACATAACTAGGTAACATATAAGCCTTAGGTATTGAAATGCATATGACAGTATTTGTAATAAAGGACAGGATTACAGTATTTTCAGAAGCTCATTACATTTGTTGGAGACTGGCAGTTATCTTTGCAGGCTTTACCCATAAACTAAACAGAATGCCAATCTATCATGTGTGATCCATAACTTGTGCAGTAATCCTTTAAGCAATTTATCTTGAGCTTGTTTCGTGTTCGCTGTTCATTTTTTACTTTGATCATGTCTTCCCCATGAAACAGTAGATAGTTGTTGTCAGGCAGCAGGTCTTTTTTGGATAAGAAACATTTTTACAAGTGGTGGTATCACAGAGATTGCTACTTTCAGCATGTTACTTGGTAATTTTATAAAGCTGAATATAAATTATAATTAGAACTGCAGTGCAAGGAGAAGTGGTTTGAGCTGAGTGCTGCTTGTTTTTTTTATACTTGATTTTGACTGGCATTCCAGTAATCTATTTAAAAAGCAATTTATTTTTTCATGCCTCACAACCTTTGTGATTCCCTCTAGATATTAAGTAAGTTGTCATATATAGCTATAGAAATACAGTACATACTGTTGTTTATGAAGTCTTAATTAGATCTAGTGATATTGCTACCACAACTGTTTTTTTTCTGTTTTGCATAGTGCAGCGGTTAGTGTTGCCGCCTCACAGCAAGTGGTTCTCCGGTTCGATGCTGGGGTGCCTTCTGTGCTGAGTCTGCATGTCCTCCCTGTGGTCGTGTGGGTTTCCTCTGGGTGCTCCAGTTTCCTCCCACATCCCAAAGACATGCAGTAGGTGGACTGGACACTCCAAATTGGCCCTAGGTGTGAGTGTGTGCGTGTGTGTCCATTCTGTGGAAGGTTGGGCGCTGGGCTGACAACTCGATACCATAAAACTCCACTGCCAATCATGAGCGGACAGATGATCCGCTGTGGCGACCCCTAACTGGGAAAAGCCAGAAGAAGATAATGAAGTATGAAGTGTGGTGCCTCCATAATGTTTTTGCCTCATATCTCTAGCAGCTTGACATGCGTTTCCCATCTGTGCAGAGTTTTCATGTTCTCCCCATGTCTGCATGACTTTTCCATAGGGAGTCCAGTTTCTTAAAAAAAAACAGTTGCCTGAGTGGCTGCTCTAAACTGACCATGCATTGTAATACACTCTGACCCTTGGCCTAGATTATGGCTGGAAATGGTGTGTGAGGGACTGTTCTTCTTAGCCAGTATTAAACTAAGAAATCCTTCTAGTATTATCAGTGGTATGGCAACTTGAATTTAAAACTCCTTAATTTAATGAGATTTGTATGCAGGAAAATCCCAGTGCTCTGTTAACAAGATGCATTATTATTTAACAATAAAACTGTTAGGAGAATGGTTTTAGTGTTTTTATAAGGTGATGCAATAAAGCAGGACAATCTGTTTATCCATGAGTATGAACCTTGTATAGTGTTATCTTTCTGCAAAAACTATGTTGAGAGTGAAATTATATTTGCTACTAACAAGCCTGTAGTTCTGATGGTAAAATATCAGGGGTAGGTAACTACTTTCAGTTCCAACTGTTTCACTAATTTCTGCATCTGTTCTAATTAACTAACCAGTATGAAATAATAAGGATTTATTTGAACATAATTCTAATAAATTCAGAAGGTTTGCATAGATTTTATGCAAGGGACATATACATGTTGAGAAAAGCCTGGATTATATTTTGTATGTGGTAGAACTGTTAGCCTGTGTGAAGACGCTATCATTATTGCGAAGACATTCTGGTGCTGTGCTTTTTCTATATCTTCATGTTAGGAAACAACTGAGTTCTGCATCTGCCTTTATTTATACTAATATATGTATTATGGAAAAGTGATTTTAGTTTTAGCTGCTGGCTCGGTTTCGGCCAACAAACCAAAACAGTTTCCAAGGTTTTTTTTTTTTGTAATATATTCCAGAATGTCATAACATAACATTTTAAGTGCCCTGCCAAGAAAACATGTGTAGGACATACTTAAGTTATTATGCCATACCTTCTTTTTGTTGGAATAATTTCTTAAGCTTTTCTTTCCATTTAGAACATTTGATTACTTAACCAGCACTTTATAAAAATGCTATAATTTCAGCAGTCACTGATCTATGTTTTAAATTTTATTTGATTACTTAACCAACACTTTATAAAAATGCTATAATTTCAACAGTTACTGATCTATGTTTTACATTTTAAGAGCTATCTTGACTGAGGAGTTACAGTACATACTTATTAAGCTGTGAATCTTTTGTCATCTCAGATGAAGATGTTATCTTTCTTAATGAACAATCAAGACTGAGGTGGTGATGATTTTATACACATCATGTATTTGTAAATATTCATTGTTGATATAACCTGATGCCTTTGTTTTGGCTGTCATATTCAGTAGTATATTCTTCCTATACTTCTGGGCTGAAAATTAAATAGATCAATGGGGTTCAATGACTTACCCCACTGAACACATCTAAATAAAATAAATAATCATCAGCTGAAAATCACCTTAATGAATTGTGGTTTGCAGTTGATTGGTCTACTGTGCCGGACTCCAGCAGAATTTCCCCTGGCACCATGATGGATCAAAAAGAGAGTTGATTATACTTATACTGTGTATAATAATGGGAAATAGCATCCTGTTTGGGCATGTGCGGTCTTCCCTGATGAAAAAAAAAATCAATATTTTTATTTGATCATCTTACATTTCAAAATGAGATATAAATTCAGGGGTATGTGATAGATGATAGACAGCACTTAAATGAATCAACTTGTCCTGTGGCTTAGGAGAAATGTTTACAGGATTTAGTTCCCTTACATTTTATTTAGATCGAGCATTCAAAATGATATACAATGTAAATTTATTCCTCACTTATAATAAGACAGTGGCGTAGCTAGAGTGGGATGAAGGGGACAGACGCCCCAGGTGTAAGGTGTTTGTAAGCATGATCATTAAATGCCAGTTGGATAGTAATGCGGCACTGTTATTCAGAAATGAATACTGATACCGCATTTGTGGTTAGGGCTGATACTAACCACAGCACATTATCATTTATGTATTTATTTATGTATGTATGTAGCATGTATTTATCTGATTTATTTATGCATTCATTTTTTGTTACTTCAAGTGCAAGTGAACCTTTTTTGCTTTTTTATTTTCTTCTCAACTCTTAGTTGAGGGTCTACCAGATTGGGGAATGGAACGTGATCCCAGAATAGCTGGCTATGGTTCTGCTCTGCTGACATGCAAACAGTTTTTTCCAGTCTAGATCTTATTGATACATCATGGCTGTACAACCACTTTGCACCATTCCGTCAACTCATGAACTATTTGAATAATCCATGAGCCACACTGTAACTGGTGAATCAGTATTGGGGAGACTGGTGGCCATACAGACACCATATCTGCTGTGAAGAAAGATTACTCGACATTTGTATTTCTACCTACCTCTGAATTTCTTATATTTTATTTTACACATTTAAGAACTGGAAAAGCCCACTGGACAAATGTCTAACTTCAGGGGTAACCCAAAATCAGTGTCTGGTCAAGTGACTTGCTCAGATTCTTACAGTAAGCAAACAGAGGTGGAAGGAATCATATCCTGCACTCTTCATTACAGCAAGGAGCTCATTAGCACTTCAGTCTTAATCCTCGGTGTTAACTGGCAGACTAACTATTTAGAATGTTCATTGCCATGAGGTATGACCTTAGCAGCATACCACTCAGGTCTCACGGTCATCACCCACCACATTCACATACACAGCATGGCTGCCGCTCTGAGCCTTATCTCCACCAGGACTGCAGCAGTGGATGCACCTATTTCCAGACCATCATTCCTGAGAGGAGGTGAGTAAGCATAGCTTCTTCATCTGCCCCCACCAGCTCCAGCAGGTACTCGAGCCACTAATCAAACTAGGGTCACTTATTTCACAATTAGGACGTTATCCTTTTATGTCACAGAGCTGTTTGGCAAGTAAAGATTTTATTATTTTGTATTGGATAGACAAGGGCACATGTTAAAAACAAAGCAAGTACCTTTATTTGTAGTTCATATTTAAGGAAAGTCAGGGAAATCCCCCAAAAGTCTAAGTTATCCATGCTTCCTGTTACAATTTTGAATATTTTTAATAATGTGATTATTACGCTGGGACATTCATTTCAACATTTTCACATTGGTTAGTATTTGCTTAAATATGATTTGCTTTGCTTCTTAATGGCTCCAGAAATCAGTAGAAGGAGCCTGTTAATTACAAGTTAAGTGTACACCAAAACAAGGTAAAAGATGCTTGTTTTAATTCTTTCAGCATACTCTGCACACTGCAAATGCTTTGAGAAAACAGTAGATGAGGTGCCTGTCTGCAGCAGCGAGAGAGAGATACAAATCTGGCATTCTTTTTCAGCATTGCCTGTTTCCTAGCATTTCTTAAAATTCATTTTGCTTCTCACTGGCTCCTAAAATCAGCTGTCTGATCCTCTGTCTGTGAATCAAGTGTGCAGAAGAACACGGTGAAGCTACTTGTTTTCCTTATCTTCTAATCTGCTTTAATCATTTTAAACTCCAAACATAGTATAATTTGGGTTTGTACATCGACTACCACACCCAGCTCTTCATTGCTATAGTATTTAGAAATTAAGATACTACAGAGAGAACATATTCCATGAAGTACTTTACAAACAGGAACAAGTATTTCACAGATTGATGCATCTTCTGGCTGTATTAATAACCACCAAGTTGCTAAATGAATTTATTTGCCAATTCAATATTTGATGGCATTGTGTGTATGTAGCCTGTGTTACTCTGATGAGATCACATTTCTAACTGATATTTTGCCACTTTTTAATCTGAACATATTGCTGTTTATATTGCCAAGAGAAGCAAGGCTTACACTTGTCTATTTATTCCTTGCTAAACTGTTAACTGAAAGTTTTGTCAGGCATTTCAGATTTATGTTGTGTGTGAATGGCTATTAATAAACTGATGACTCTTATTTAATTCATACTTCATTTATATAATATTTGAGTGACACCCCCTAACTGCTAAGTACGGGATATGCTCTGGTCCTAGTTAATACCATAGAAATAAGTCCCTTTATTTTTTATATGAGTTTGTACTTCTGAGAAACTACATAATTTACACATTGTTCTTTATACCACCAGGAGGATCAAGGTTTATACTTGAAGGCCTGTTATTCTTTTCCAGATGAGTTGGCAACCACTTTTTAAAGATCATGTACAACTATTTTTTTGCAATTGCCTGCAATCTTTCTCTTTCTTCTGGGATGACGGAATGTCTTTCTGCTTCACAAATCCAATTTACTAGACATTCTGCTATTTCATTTTACTGTTATTTCCTGCTCACAAACTCTGTCTCTCCACTGACTTATAAGGGCAGTACTTCCTGTATTCGCATCATCACACTTGCCACTTTGATGATGTAAAGTTGGAGCTTTCCAACACTTCCTGCACTAGTAGGTTGACCCTTTTCTCTGTTCTTTGTAAGAAAGTAAATATCATGTTAATGCTTGCACTGGCTGAGTGCAGTATGTCTGTTTATTAATGGAACAAGTTTTGCATTAGCATGCATTTTCAGGAAAAAATAAATGATAAACTATGAAATTCTATCTAGCGTTTCTACGTGGAGGAATTGTGAACAGAAGTGCAGTGCCATTTATATTTGACCCCTGCCTAAGGGAATCAGTGTTCACAAATGACCTTTAAGCCTGAACACTGTTGTTACAAACTTATGAACTTATAAGATATTTGATATATGGAATGTGAGGTTTTCATGTTAGATATATTTTTATTCCAGGAAACACATTTTGTGACTTAAAACTTTCCTGCACATTGTGAACACTTCTTCTGCAGCTCAATGATAATAATTAATACATAAATACAACATATTTACATTTATAAATCTGCTTTAAAGAAATCATTATGGGAGAAAAATTATCCTCCAAAGACATACACGTGTCTTAGCACATTGGTGTTTGAAAGTATAATGAGTCACAAATCTTTGCATGCAAACCAGCCAATAATGATGCTCCACTTGCTATAGATTAACTACATCTTTTTTAAGAGAGGTGCTCTGTAGTTTAGCGTAAACGTCAAGTGTACCAATGTTTCAAAACAGACAGCTTTATGAAAAGCCTGATATCCTTCACATTTAACACACACACATGCACACACATACACGCACACACACACACACACACACACACACACACACACACACACACACACACACACACACACACACATGCACACGCACGCACACACACACACACACACACACACACACACACACACACACACACACACACACACACACATTGATATACACGTATTTGTGTGTATAACATTTCCGAGTAATAGCTGAAAGGCACACAAGATCAGTATACTTAAACAGTTAACCAATAAGTAATTAAAATTTTCCAGTACAGAAGTTTTTTTTTCCCTTAGGGCTCAAACACAAAATGACATGCCTGAAATTAAAAAAAAAAAGATATGTGGATGATAAATACAGACTTAAAAATTAAAAAAAAATGTTTATTAATCAATAAATAAAACACACAAAGGAGTTTAATTTTCTGTAGTAAGTCAACATTTATTTGTTAATAAACGTTTATCTTAGTGCAATTTGCATTTCTTTATTTTATAAAATAAATATCACAATTTTCATCAAATTACACTGTCAAATTTAGTTATGCTTTGCTTTAGAAGGCTGTTGGGTGGACAACATTTCCATAATTTATTGGCTGAGAGATTGTACAACTAGTATTTAGACTTACAAATCAAATGACCAGATAAAAATAAGTATGTCTTTAGCTACTAGCACTGAGTGGTCCAGATAAGTTGTAAGCCAAAGATCTTCTATATGAGATCTATCTGTATATCTCTCTGTTTAAACACATTTATTTTGTATTATCTTTGTGCAAGTTTATAGCAGCCTGTACATTTGATTTTACAAAGTATGTTGCTTAATTTTAATTCTAGTAGATTTTTATTACTAAATTACAAATGCTTTTGCTGGTGGTGTATTTATTATACCATAGTGATGTCCTCATTCTTGAGGATCAGCCTATTGATGACAGATGTTTCTTTAGGATCAACCTAGCAATGCCTATAGCTTGCCTCTAGCATTGCAGGTAATTAGGTAACCATTTAAATGTCGAAACCAGCCACAGTGAGTTCTGAAACATGATGACTAAATGGCCAAAAAATGGAGTTACATACAATAAGTTCAAGATGGAAGTTTCTTTGAATATTCCCTTCAAAGTATGGCAATCTTGGAGTTAGTTTATACAAGTTTGGGACGTGTGGGGGTCTTGAACCCCTGCAAAAGTGAAATTCAAAGGCGAGGAGCAATGTTCGAGATTGACTCTTTTCCTGCAGTTTCAATGTTGTTTTGGAGTGTTGGCACTCTGCATTTGGAATGCCAGCATTTCAATAGGGAGCCAGCTGCAACACTATGCTACCTACAGGCTGTTGAAAAATACTAATTAAAAGCTTGCATTATGAACAACACACCTGCCAGTGATAACTGACCCTGCCTAGAACAGATACAGAGAATTTAGATGATATTTCTATATATAATTATGCAATTTCCATAGTTTTATATTTTTTTAAATATCTCAATAACCAAGCAATGTTGGCAGAATTGCCTGGCCTTATATGAAAGGAATGGACAAATGTGTTGCTGTCAGTTTATACGCAGCTTGAACATTGACAAATATTTTTTATATTGTTTGCAAAAATTGACATCATCTTGTGTTCGGGGATTTATAAAATTGACTTTAAGGTTTGGATCTAATGACTGATACCACTGTGAAGATGAGGTTATGCTAAACATTTCTACTACATGCACTTTTATAATAGCAATTATAGTTCCAGAAATAAGAACTCTTGCTTGTTCTGTGCGCTTATAACATGTTCTTGTCAAAGGGCTCAGGATTCAGTGAGTGCAAATAAGAAGGCAATATTCCAGAGCTACTGTGAAAGCAAGGAGTTAAAGGTTCATGTACTTAGCTGGTTTAAGCTCAGCTACTGGCTTTCGCATTCTGTAGAGTTACAGTTCAAGCTGCTGCTACTATACCTATATATAATGGCTGGCTTATTTTAGGTGTAAACAATAATTGTGCTCTTGGTGTCCTAGAATGGTTTAATGGGGGTGATCTAACTGTAAAGCTGGAGAAAGGATAGCTGGCATGGGAGAGATATCATTAACCCCTCCCGGAAAATATTGTATGCACTTATGTGCAAAACAATGATGGGCACATTGTTGATTACAATTAGTAATTATGGTTAGATAGCACTGTAAATAACTGGGCTGGGAACAAGTTGTATAAGATACCAGGTTGCAAGTAATTCTAAATCTGCTATGCAGTTTGGAACAGAATACTGGCTGGCTAACAAAGAGGCTAAGGAATGAGTTGCAACAGCAAAGAACATGGCATCAGAGGCACTCTACCAGCTTCTGAAAAGGACTCAGCAGATGGCAAAAAGAAACTATATCTGGTTGCAAGGCTAAGACAGAAAGACATAGAAGATAGTCAGGACACTCTTCATAAGGGATGCCAGTAACAACCTGCTCACCCGTCCACAGGACATCAAAGGCAGATGGAAGAAGTACTTCCAGCAGCTTCTGAATGAAGAAAACCCCACAGAAGCTGTACTACTCCAGAGACAGACTATGCTGAAAGAAGAGGAGCCTACCCTAGAAGAAGCAAGAATAGCACTAAGGAAAATTAAGTCAGGGAAAGCAACAGGCTCAGATGAGGTCACAGCAGCTATGATAAAGTTATTGGGTAAGATAGGGGAGAAATGGCTCCTGAGGATACTCATAGCAATATGGAGAGAAAGGTGTATCACAGATCACTGGACAATAAGCATACTAGTACCAGTGTGTGTGTTCAAACACAAAGGAGACATTCACAACTGTGGGCAGTACAGAGGTATCAAACTCCTGTCACTTTGCATGATTAAGTTCTGGATAAATGACTATGCAAAATAGTAGAAAGTAATTTGGGAGATGAGGAGTTTGGATTCAGAACAGGATGCAGCACAAATGACCCAGAGTTTGCAGTGAGACAGATACTTGATAAGAATACAGGCATGAGGAAAGAGTTCAAATGGGTGTTCCTAGACTTGAAGAAAACATATGACAAGGACCCATGAAAGTTGATTTGGGCAGTACTGCAATGGTTCTAAGTCCCTGAAACATTGGTAGAATTAGTGCAGGTTATGTACAAGGGCCAAATGACTCAAATATGAACAGTGTTCATTTTCACTGTGGGGTTCCCAGTGGGAGTGGATGTACATCAGCATTCAGCTCTGAGCCCATCGCTGTTCATACTGGTGATGGACTACTTTAGTAAAGCGGTCAGAGGTGACAGGTCAGAAAAGTTTCTGTGTGTAGATGATGTGGCATTGCAGGCAGACTCTGGGCAAAATCTTCAGCAAAGGACAGAGGAATGGAATGCAAAACTAAAAGTACATGGGATGAAACTGAGTAAAGAAAAGACAGCTGTAATGACAGCAAATGATGGAACTCAGACGAAGCTGAGAACTGATATAGAAGGGAAAAGAGTGGAACAGGATAACAGTTTCAAGTATCTAGGAGGGGTGGTTGAGGAGAAGGGAAGCCTGAATAAGGAGATCAAAGCTAGAATCAGAGGGGCTGCAGCCAACTGGCACAGAGTGTCAGGTGTAGTGTATGACAGAAGAGTGCCAAAGAAACTGAAAAGTAAGGTATATACAATGGTTTAATATCAAAATAAAGAATGAAGGTTCGGCAAACAAGGGAATGCCAAATGGCAGTAGGCTGATTGTCATGTTTCCAAATGTTAACTGAGCACGAGTCCTTTTCATCAAATGCCACTGTGCATTCGCTGATATCTGCTTGATGTTACAAATAGAGAGCACGGTGCAGTGTGGATTGGGAAATTTATCCTTTTCCTCACTGTAGTGTGATCTCAGAATTGGAATATATAGTTTTCAGGGGGTGTGCGGGCTTGCCCCCCACAGGGGGGTGCAGGGGGGCTTGCCCCCCCCTTAAAAAATGTGAATTTCATAATTACACTTTCCTACGCAGCTATAAGTACATCACATTCGGTATTTGGCAAAAATGATAAATCTGCTGAATTCTTTCATCAGATTCAACATTTTCAACTAATTTATATGCAGGAATTTGAGATTGTCTTTCTGTGATAAAGCCATTTTTTTTTTGAACGTTGACAGTTTGATAGTAAACCATACAAAACAATGGTGTGACCAGTACAACAGTATGGTACAAACACCTGGCAATAAAGGCAGAGCAGTTGAGGGAGCTAGGGGGTGATGGAGATGAAGTGCCTGAGATGGGTGGTAGGATGTACACTGTGGGACAGACGAAGAAATGAGGGTATAAGAGCAGAAGCCCAAGTAGCTCCAGCTGCAGAAAAGGTCAAAAGAGAACAGATTAAGGGGGTTTGGACACATGTGCAAAAAAGCAGAAGACAATCTGGTGAAGAAGATTTGGGACAGACAGGAAGAAAGTAAGTGAAAATGAGAGCATCCAGCAAAGAAGTGGATGGACTGTGTGAGAAGACCCGTGAGAGTCAGACATGAGTGTCTAAGAATGTAAGACTGTGGCACTGAATAGACAGAGATGGTGACAGTTGACACGATACCTCAACCCCATGTAGAAAATGGGAAAAAGGGGGCTGATGATGATGATGATGATATTGATGATGCAGTTGGTCAGTGAAAAGTTCATTTGTGTGTGTCAGATATTGGCTTTTACATGAGGAAATAGTGGGCATTTACCATGCACTATTGAGGCTAATCCCCCTCTCATATCATTTGGTGGTCATCAGTGCAGAGTCTGAGATTATAGTTACTGATTGACACATACTGGCACATATTAAATCGGTGGCAGCACTCCACACTTAAAAGTCATTCAATAGGTTCATAAGTAGTTACTAGGCATTTAGTCCTATCTCAAATTCCCAAACTCAAAGCACTGTTAAGGTATGTAACTTCTTCAAGGTCACAAATTAAGCAAAGGAAGGGAATCAAACCCTCCTGTACTACTGGTAGCAGCTTGCTAACAGATCACGGCCTAAATTCCTAGCACTAACTGAGCACATATATTAGCAGAAATGAGTTTGATTATATACCCACTTGTAACTCAGCCAAAAAGCTGACTGATCACACCTCTAACCATCCACAAATGCACATTCACACTACGTGGATGCATGTACACTTGAAATAGTGAAGAATTGATCCCTTATATTTTTTAGTATTCACTTGCAATTAAATAGTATATCTCTGACTATTATGTCTGCTATTATACTTATAGTCCGATACTATATAAAATTAATTGTAAATGGGTGTTGTTTTAAGTATACATTTTAAGACTTTCTTGAGCTTACTGTGAAACAGGCCTGGGTCATCCCTGGCAGACTGACTTCTGCATTTGAAAAAAAGACACAGAGATAATTTTCTGTTCAGATGTTCAAATGCATGATATTTTAAAAATGCATTTTCTCTTCGTTGTTGTACTCTCTGCATGGTCTGTGGTCGTCTTTTCTAAATTTTTTTTAAGTTTGTCTTGGATAACCCGCTACATCGTGCTTGCGGGTTTTGCTTTCACACATGTTGTACTCCTATTTAAATTACTTCCAGAGGTACTGCAGACTGAAATTATTAATGTTGTTGTGACTCTGCTCCTGTGTCACCATCATCAACCATTATGAATGCCCTGCGGTGCGGTCATTTGAACAGAAGTTATATGCAGCTCTGCTTATTGATGAAAGTTGTGATCTACCTAACAGTGAGTTTAGGAATGTAACAAAAGGGTGCCAGTAAGAATGTTTGATATGCACAGTTTGTGCATAAGTTTCTGTGATAACAAACATGAATTTAATGTTGGTCTGAGCAGCATATGTAGTAGAGGACACAAAAGCAATGACACTTCAAATGATAGCTATTGGTTCTCCCTGTTAAAGCAGTTTTTTCAGGCTTACAGCTAGGGTATATGATTAGACTTTGCAGAGATTATGGAACATAACTGCATTTGTTACAGATAAATTAGTAATGACAGGTTAGTGAGGCAGGTTAGGTAGCGCTAGGAAAGAAAGAAAAATTACTTCTCCTTTTGCTGCTTTTGTTTGCAAACTATTTAACTGTTTATACATAAGCAAAGGAAGACTGCATGTTAACATATTTCCTCAACTGAGCAGACGTGGATTTATGTTTGTTGATTCATGGTGGTAGATGATAGCAGACAGTAACTCCTTTGATTTACAAATATGAGGAGGAAGTACACAATTCAGTTTTGAAAATGGTGATGCACACTTGTGCTGTTTTCTATCATGAAGAAGCAGTGCTAGCAGATATACTTGCAGGGATTTAGGGAAAAAATGACATTGCAGTAGGCAGAACTGAGTGACGAGTGGTGGCATAAAGGGCAAAGTCAATTCAGAAACTCGTGTAGCACCACTGCACAAGCAGGCAAAATTGCGTGGCTGGTACCATGAGTTTATGACTGTATAATGAGTTGCAAATCAGCCGCATTATTCTAATGAGCCCCATTATAAAAGCAAATAAAGGAAACAATATGGCACAGTGATTCAGAAATGGATAAACATTCTGTGATCAGTCACAGCCACCAGTGAGTTAACACAATGAGGTTTTTAGTAAAGAAGGAGAGATACCATGTTACAACATTAGGAAAAGTGGCCATAATAGGTGAGCAGCATATGCTAGAGGCCATTGTCATAGCCAGTGTCTGTGACAGGACAAGTCATCACTATGCCCATCTCTAGAAGATTCAACTATGTATAATACAACATCACTTCCATGTCAGAGATATAGATAACCACTGTCCTGTGGACACAAAAACATATGGCAGCAAGTGCACATACTGTCATCACACAGAATGGAGTGGGATCCAAGGGATACTGGTTCAGGTATACACTAAGGTGTATGTAACTTTAACTATTCTCACTTTTTTAATTTCTCCAAATTTTTGGAGGTTTCTAATATAGTGACGGGAATAGACCCCATTCCTAAGTCAATGTATGATTAAAGGTCATGAAATTAGTATTGTTTCACTCTTTGATGTCAAACAAAAGTGCTCTTTGCAGCACCCGCAATGTGCCCAGTAATGACTCCTTCTGCAGTTCGTACGGAGTTACATGTATTGGTGACGGGTCTACTTCTATTCGCTGACAGCCCATTTCACTGAAACCCATTTGGTCGACAGCTCAATTCATTGACAAACATTCTAGGTGGGGGGCTGCACCCCCCACACTCCCCCAATGTGGGGGACTGTGCCCCCCACCCCCCCAACTATATATAACAACTCCACAGTTGCACAACAGTGGGGAGGGGGGCAAAACCCAGGTTTTTGCCTTGAATACTTTTGTCAATGAAATGAGCTGTCGACCAAATGGGTTTCAGTGAAATGGGGTGTCAGCGAATAGAAGTAGACCCATTGGTGACATATCTAAATATGATTGTAGACTCTTTTTTTATAAGACCTGTTGCTCCTACTACTATTGGAACTGTCTGAGTATCTTCCTTCCACATTGTTCTAGTTTCTACTTGCAAATCCTGATATTTTATGACATTGTGTCTGTCTATATGCAGGACACTGTTGTCACTGGGTGTGGCAATTTCAACAATCAATGCTACGTTTGTCTTCTTTTCTTGGACCACTATATCTGGTTTTCTAGCATCTGTCTTTTGAAGTGTTGGCAACAGATGACACCATATGATATAAATTCATTGTTTTCTATGATTCTTTGTGGCTGATGTTTCCAGTGTTTTTCAGCCACTTCACTACTATATTTTTGCACAGTCCCCAGTGCAACAGTCTCGCCACATTATTGTGCCTTTCAGTATACAGTTCTTCTGCAATTAGTAGGTTGCAACCTGCAATGAGGTGTGCTACTGTTTCCAATCCTGTTTTACAAAACCTACATTTGTCCATTTCTCCCACATGTTCAATGGACTTTATAAACCAATGTGTACATAGCCCACTATCTTGTGCCACCAATATTAACCTTTCATGTCTTGGTTTGCATTCACCTCTCCTTAACCATTCCTGCATCTGTTCCTGATCAACATGAGGTTCTTCCAAAAGTTTTCTATACTTGCAACTACATTTATGCATTTTCCACATAACTTGACTTCTCATCTGGTCCTTCACTTTATTTTCTTTCTTTTGTATTTTGGTGCATTCATTTGCTGCCTGGTTTTTATCCATTTGTGGTTTGATTTCAATTCCTATTTGATGCCAGTATGCTTCTGCTAGCCTAAGCAGGGAAGTCATCTTAGATTTATTCTCCTCATGTTTCAAAATTTTCACTACATTTGGGTCTTGTGAGATCAGCAGATATGTGTGGAGTCCCATGATTGCAGATCTATTCATGTAATCAATTTCAAGGAGGCCCATCCCTCCTTCGGAATGAGGAATATATAATATTGGTATGCACTGATTTTTATAAATCATTTGGTGAGCATGAAGCATCCTTCTTATTTTGCTATCTAATATATCCAGCACTTTTTGGGGCCAATCAATTACTTCAAAACTGTAAGTTATAACAGAGAGAGCAAATTAGTTTATAGCTTGGATTTTGTTCTTAGATGTCAAAGCTGTTTTCAGGATTTAATTAAAGTCTTCTGAAGTAATCTTTACTAAGTTTTATTCACATTTGTTCATGTTTTATTGTTGATCCTTAATCACTTCCCAAGTATTTATATACTCCCTCTTGCTCAAGTTCTTTTACATTCTTGTCCCAAACTGATGTTTTCTTTGTGCTGCAGTTTTCCTGCTTTAAAGGTTGCTTTTGCACATTTAACAAGACCAAATGACATTCTTGTATCATTTGAAAAAGTTTTGACAACTTGCAGTTGTGCTTTCAGTTCCTCATCAATTTCAAATCATCAACAAAGAGAAGATGAAAAGTCTTTGCACTTTGTTGTTTTCTAGAATCCAAATTATAGCCATGACCTAAGCTGTTAAGTAGACAGCTTAATGGATTAAGGGCAAGGCAGAATAGCAGTGGTGAGAGAGAGTCACCCTGGAATATCCCCCTTTGGATTTGTATCCCTAGAATAATAACTTGTTCTTTATCATGGCTTAATTGCAAAGTGGTTTGCCACTGTTTCATGGTCACTGTAATGTAATTGATCAGTGAAGGGTGTATCTTATACATTTTTAAGCACTGAGATACTATCAAATGCTTTTTTGTAGTCAATCCATGCCATACTTAAATTCTTCCCCTTTTTACAGGTCTCCACTATGAATTTATTTAACAACAAATTATCCTTTATTCCGTATGATTTTCTATTATTGCCCTTTTGTTCTGTTGCCATAATTGAGTTTTCTTCTAAATGTCTATAAACTCTGTCGGCATCACTTCCAATGTATAGTTTATACATCATCGGAAGGCAAGTTATTGGGCTATAATTTTTAGGGTAGCTTGCCGGTTCACTCTTAAGAAGGAGTATTGTTTTTTCCTGTTGTTAGCCAGGTTGGTGTCTGTTGGGAGTGTGCATATAAATAATTCTTACTCATGGTAAATCTCCATGCAAAGATGTTAATACTTTTAACCAGAGGTTAGGTACTGCATCTGGGCTTGGGGGTTTCCAGTTAGAGGCTTTTCTTAACTTTGTTTCAATCTATCTGGTTGGTACTTCATCCCATTTCATATCCTGTACCTTTAAGCTTCTTATTCTTTCTTTTACTTCTTCTATCCATTTAGCATCTTTATGTTCCACCGGATCTTGATGGATACTTCTCTAAAATGTATCTATTTCTTTTTTTTTTGGTGGTCTTTCAATTGCTTTTACCTTATTACCCAATTCTCTATAAAACTTTTTTGGGTCATCAATAAATTGCTTATTTTGTACTTTTCTTTTATATTTGTCTACGCATCTTCTAAGTTTTTCTGCCTGTGCTGAGATTTTTAGTTTATTATTTGTGATAGTGCATGATAGATCCTGATCTGTTCTAATACTGCACATTGCTTTTATCACATCTATCTTTCTGAGTATTTTTGTTGATCTGTTCCCTCTTCTATACTCTTCTAATAGTGACACTTCCTGTCTTAGTTGCTTTATAGTTTTCTCTATTCGATACTTCCATGATGGCATTCAGTTTCTCCCTTTTCTCTCCTTCACTACCCTGTGTTCTTGCGGTGGAACTTTATCAGTTATTAATTTAGCTGCACAGTAATATATCCTGTTTACTTCTGTTATTTCACATGAATCTCTATAGACAGTCCTAATTACTGTGTTCATTTGTTTTATCAAACTTCTGACTTTTTGGGTTTTATTGACCTTCTGCAGTCTATTTCTTTCATTGATCTTAATATGTCGATTTATCTCTATTAAGTCAAGCAACTCTTCTCTTAGCTCGGTTTCTTCTAGACTGAGAACATTTTTTGTTTTACATTTCATATGGGCATTCTCTAGAAAGCTCTATTACATCTTCCTGTGGCACATTCTCTTCAGTTTCATCCAGTGCCACCCATTGCTCTGTCATATGAGAACTCACTGGCCAATCACTCCTCAACATTAACTGCGTCAGAGTTTCCACAGTTTCCTGTTCCTTCACTTTCTGTCCAGCTTCAAGTGGATGTTTATACTGGTTTTCTGTGGAAGGCTCCAAAATATCTTCATATGTGGTGGTACATATGTTGGTTCCAAAGAACCCTGAGGGGAAAAACAATACTATGGAGGTATTCTAAAAATAACCTATACCCCTGAGGTTCTACGGGCCATTGACTGCATTCATGCAACTATCAAGGCTCCACCAGGTCCACAAAGACAGATGTACATCAACTGGGAGGGGTTCCACTTCATCAGCTGCCAGGTGGTGTGCAATACACAATATATTATATACAATGTGTCTGTGTACCATCCTGATAGTTCCAGAAATTCCCACATCTGGCACATGTTCAACCTATGTCACCAATTTGAGTGGGATGAAATCCCACAGGGGGCATTTATTGATGATGCCAGATATGTCCTGGAGCCATCACTAATGACACCCATACTAAACCCACAAAGCATGGTAGAGGAAATTTACAGCTCTGCACTGTTGCAGACCTCAAACATTGTTAAACGTGTCTTCGGACAGATGAAGACCTGATTCTGTCGCCTAGATTCCTCTGGTGGTGCACTGCAGTATGCTGTAAATACCTGCAGCAAGATATTTACTGTCTATGCAGTTCTGCACAACATGATTGCAGGGAGACAGCAAGAACAGCAGATTGCCACAGAAACCTCAGCAAAATGGAGTTAGCAGCATAGGAGGTGCTGGTTGAAGTACTACTAGTGAAATTAACTGCAGAGAAGACCATACAAGATAGCTGCAACACTGGCAATGAGGTGGCATATGATGTTTACCTATGGACTAGACTAGACCTGTATAGATTAAAACTGATGAGTGCAATGTTACATCCAAGCTATGCCCCACAGTACATTGACTGGCCATAGTGGTGATAGAAGGCCCAGATACTTTTATCTCTCAGTTGTGTCTGCTGTCTGTGCTCATGGAAAACCTGCAATAGGATTTCTTCCTCTGCCTGGGTGAAAATTTATGTATGCTTCTTTTCTCAAGGTGCCATGTCAAACCTGTAAATGTGGACATTAGCTGCACCCCTACCATAACACAGTATTAAAGGACAGGTACTCCTAGTGCCCCAGTAGGGTAACATTTGGATGGACCATGTAGTGGCAAATACCTTGTTAGCACCCTATGCTTACCTTTGCCCAATAAAACATGGCCATCAGATGTTCATATATGCACACCACCCCACTATCAGTCAGTCTGTGTGACAATCTCAGTTCACATTGTTCACTGTGTTCCATATATGGTAGAAAGACACTGAAAGCATGCATTGTAAAATGGTTCACTCTGTCAGTGCTGCATAACAGGGATCTTAGTGTACCCCTCACAGCCTCAGAGCCACTATCTAGGTGAGCTAATGCTGCCTGAATCTCAGCCATAATCTCAGGCATTCAACATTGCAACATACCCTGTGTTCCTCACACAGCTGTTTGCAGGTGGATATGCTCCCCTACAATAAACACATTTTTAGGCAGTCAATCCCTGCACATATATATGACTGTGTCTCCTGACCACATCACAAGTTATACCATTCTGCATCCAGTAAGGCATTATGATAAGATGCTAGAGGGATCAATCACAAACCCTCCTGTGCCTCTTCTGTCAGCAGGCAGATGAGGAGCAAGCTCCCTGCAGTAACAGTAGAACCACAGGAACGTCAATCAGACAGTCTCTCCACATGTCAATGTAATGTCAATCACACAGTCTCTCCACATGTCATTGTACCGTCAGTCACATAGTTTCTCCCCGTCAGTGTCCCATGAGGCCTTAACAGAGTAGCTTCATCTTTGTCCATACCTCTCAAAGACTATGGCTTAGGCATAGACATACAATTTTGGCCCTCAGATTTAGCCTTTCTCTTTCTAGATTTATGATGTTCCTTATAAATCAGACCTGTTTATGGATAAATCATTTATTCATTACATAAACTAAACATGCACAACAATTCTGTATCACTGACTATATAACGACTAGTATTTAAAGACCTTGTATTGTGAAACATATGAAAATGCTCTTCTTTCTGAACTACATACATGACTTTAAAGACAAATACTAGAATTTTCAATGGTCAGGCGTTGAGAGGTTTGGCTTTGTCCTTTTCTGGTAAGAATTCCACTGCATTCACTACTCTTAATTTACTCATCACAATATTTCTATAACGTGTGCAGTGATTATGTCTGGTTTTAACATGCAGTTTCAGGACTTGAAGAACAGCAGTTATGGTAAAGAGACACAATGCTAAATGTCTCTGATCTGCATATTCTACACAATGCCTAGCAGATCAAGGCTGTGGAATGAGGCACATACCTGTCCATAAACATCTATGACTGACCGCAACGTATATTATGCAATACATATTTGGGCAAGTCAGTGACCCCTGTTGGGTCATGTATGAAATAATCAGCCCCATTGCCCCTAGAAATGCTGTAGTAAACCTATAAACATGGATGTGGGTTACACAGTGTACATCCGTGTAAGTCAATGTGCCTTTCACATCCTGAGCAACACTCTTGTACAACATTTGTGCAGACATGGCTATTGCTGGCATCAGACACTGTCACGCTGACCTGTTGTCCATTAATGCATGTCATCTGATACCTGTAACGTGTCAATATTATTTGTCTGTCATTTTTCCCAAGACTGAAACCTGTCAAGCCTCCAAAGTTTGTGGAAAGACTCCTATGTAGTTCCCATGTGGAGTAACAAAAAAAATGAAGATCTTTCTACACGTCCTGATAGGGAACTTCGGCTTCACTACTTGAGGACCCTTTTTAAGCTCTCAGTTACAAAGTAGATGCCTGGAACTGCCTACCATGGTGGTGAATTATGCCATTGTTATCAGCCATACTGCTGAGTGGTGCAGGCATAGATACAATGACCTGAAAAGATACTACCTTTACCTTCTTAGAGGAAGATGTTAAGGAAAATTTACCAAAGTTTTACAGTATATAGTATGGCAGATGGTTACCTGTCATTATTTTGACGTAACTGTTTCAAAATATGTGACATATAAGATTAATGGGCATATTTCCTTTTCTTTTATGTTTTTGACCTCTGGTAAAATAGAGGAAACCTGTTAATCCACTAGAGAAGTATAACATGTCTCTCCAGGGGTAGAGGTACGTATATATCAGTGATGGTCTAACTGCATATATTTTGCACCCCATTAGTATTGTCTATTTTTTCAATACTGCTATTTAGTGTAAACATTGCATAATACTGTTAGGCATACTGATACACATAAATGTTGACCTGTTTCACCACCCATTCTAACTCTGGTGAGTGCCACCTGTGACATGGTAATTATGTTTGGCCTAATGATGGGGGTTCCACAGCCATGACTGACATCACCAAACATTGCCATGACCCTGACATTCCTACCATTCACACATAGTGGTTTACCTGAATATCATCATTCTTCCACTGTCATTTCAGAGCTCTCTGCCAGTGCCAGTTATATGGGGCATACCATGTGCATGCATCTGACGGGCTACCATTTGTTGTTTAATGGTGTCTGCCCCATGCCAAATTATAGTACTGCCCAACAAAGTCTGTGGTCCATCTTTATGACTTGTTTTAGTCTTCTGTGGCAATGTACCCACCGTGGTGCTATGCATTGACCCTATGACCATGTTACTCATATGAAGTAATTCTATCCCTTTCCTTACCTCTGTCCCTAACCCCAATCATACACATTATGTTAAAAAAAACTTGCTATAACCATGCCTGTCAAATGTCCAGATTTTTGCCTGTGTTTGCTATATTTTCTAGCAAATCATTGACGATGGAAGTCATTAAATGATGATAACTTGTGTTTCAGACTTCATATCCTTCAGAAAATGTACACAAATGCAGAGTTTATAAAAGCAAAATGTATAACCTGTCCCTATTTTTGGGTCTTTGTCCCCCATTATTTTGGCTTTGGGCTAAGAGGTTGAAAGCATGGACCTATAAAAGTACCACTATTCTACTATTCAGAAAAAGTATGTCTTAAAGTTTTTGATCTGTGTTTTTTAACTGATTTGATTGGTTTCCTTTTTCAATCAGCCTAGTCCTAGTCATGTGAATGTTGCTTAAATGTGCTGTCGTCATGCAAGAATCAATATAATGTGTGTTGATATTGCTACATGTTGAGAGTTGTAATGCCCTTGTGCGTGTGTGTGTGTGTGTGTGTGTGTGTGTGTGTGTGTGTGTGTGTGTGTGTATATATACATATATATATATATATATATATATATATATATATATATATATATATATATAGAAAGAGAGAGAGAGAAAGATGGGGAGGTTAGGTATATCATGAAAAATGTTTAATACATTTGAAAATCATAAATCAAGAATAGTTGATATTCTGATTATATCACAGTCTCAACCAACACAGACAAATATGACATCTATAATATGAAGTATTGCTTGCTATTCCTTACATAGACTGGAAATAGCATATCTGACAACTAATTGTAATAGTTATAATGAGACTTCGGCTAAAATGTTTTGATCAAAATTAAGGTAAAATTTTAGAAACTGCAGTTTGGCACAGACCATCTGTCTCCCCCCACATATTTACTCCAGAACTGGTAGTTGTTAAATAATCATAGCAGCATAATACATTATTACTTATGGAATAAAACTCCCCAGTCGTGCTGTGAATGTGTTTATTTTGTTTTGCATCTTGTCAATAATACAATTATATCAGATAGCTTTTCCTTTGTAGTATTCCTGTGCTTTATGTGTGACTACTAAAACATATTCATCACTAAGACAACAAATATTTTCAATGAACAAACAAAAGCATGTGTTAAATGAAATGAATGGCCATTTTTGTCCTCCTGATCCACTGTAGAAGTTCCTTGCACAGAACTATAATTACAACTAATATAATTTCTAGAAATGCAACAATTGTACAGTGGTCATCTGGGGTTATAATGTAGACTGAAATGCAATCATAATTGTGCTTCTCAAATGCAGGAATGATGCGAACATCAGGAATAGTAACCATATAAATAATCAAAATGTTATCCAGGATTTTGTCCCTCTAGTGGAACCCTTCACATTGTTTCTCATTGTCCACTTGTTAACAAAATCTTGGAAGGCATCCTTATAAAAATTTTTACTGTCATATATTTCCAAGTCAGTGTTAGATCAGTTGAAATCCACCCAAATAAGGGGAACCTTACTGACAGATTTCATTAAATTATTCAGGTTGAGTAGTGACATGTAACAATATTTATGTACACAATAACAAATATTGTTTTTTGGATGTTTTAGCTGGCTTTTTCATGTATATTTATGTATTCTTTGTATCTGTACATATGGATTTGAGTATTAAGTCAATAGGAAAGTGTATATACATTTTTTACACAATTGTTTATACAGTTTTTAGGTACATGTCTTATAGAAATGAGAATTGTATCAGGTGACATGGTGTCATGTGAGGTGACTAAACATGTGACTATGAATCTGGTTTTAAATATGACTACCATTCTTTTAACTTGTGTCTCATGAAGTTGAGTGTAAGAATACTTGATGAAAGTGCTAACCATAAACGTTTAAGAATTACTGTTGCCTGCCTATTTTTTGTTGTTTTTTAGTAGATTTCATTAAATAATTGAAAGAAATTATGCATTATACAGTGGGGTAGGTATAAAATAAAAACAGCTAATCAAACAAGGAGAATTTGCAGATGACTTAGGTCATTAGAATTGCCTAAATACCTAATTAACTATAAGACCATAACCACTATCACATAAGCAGTGCTAATAAGGAATCAAAACCAAACGCTAAAACAACACTAGTGAAGTAAAATACACCTAAGCTAGAGGAGAACAGGATACATGAACAGTGAAAGCAAATGTGCTATTTTTGTAGACCTTTTATATTAAAAACATACCTGAGATCATTGACATGTGCCATATTTAGATTTACAGAGGTTTTTATAGCATTCTCAGAATAAATCAAGAAACACATAAAGCTGACAAAGATAAAAGAATGAATCAGATAAGACTGCAGTAAATTGTGTGCGCAGATGCCTCCTAATACTGGCAACACTTCTCCATGATCAAAAAAAAGGTAATATTACTAACCACAGGAATGCACTGTGATCACAGAGGAAGTACACCATTCACAAATGCACATATATGGGTATAATAAAAAAGCTGTGGCTTGCAACACAGCAAATGTGATCACAGCCTAGGCAACACTGTTTACAGTATATACACGTTGAGCACAATCCTTATCAGATATGCAGGTGGCCAGGCCAGCGTGCATGATGAGGAACCTCTCATCATGGCTATAGCACAGAGCCACTGCTGGATCATGTAAAACCACTCCACAGACACATCAAAATATAAGCAGGTTAGATAAACAATGACAGTACATGAGAAACCCCCGGTAGTGGATGTCAGTGGATATGCACAATAGCACAATGCTGGTTTACTGAACAGCATCAAATACATTCATGGAGAAATGTGCAATGGAAAGGGATGCACCACAGATGTCTAACCGTAGAATAGAGGTTGCACTCTAATAACACAATCCATAGAGATGGACAACATAAAAGTACTAATGGAGTTGCAAACCAAAACTGATCATGGAAACGCTGAGCCAAGAATGTGCTATAAGAATATTGCAGTTTTGAAGAATGTGAAGCATTCACAGAAGAGGTTGGATATAATAAAGTAACATGATGAACCAACTTGCACTAGTCCTGACAATGTCAGAGTGTTAGCAGTTGACCTGTACTATTCTGTGGATATCTCTAAAAAGGAATGTATGTTACCCTGAGGGGAGAAAGTCCAGCAATTCAGAATACATACCGGGATATCCAAAGTTTACTGGCAAAGGGAGCCACTGCAGTAATCAGTGCAGAGCAGGCCATAAAACACATCTATCTGGGAAATGTAGTACATGTGCAAAAAATAGTTCTTAATGGATAAATTCCTTAAATGTTTTATAGCAGTCCATTAGCAAGGGAAGCCACTGCAACAGTCTGAGTGGAAGGCATCATAAAACATATATATCTGAGAATATAGTACATGTAGTATATATAGTACATGTAGTATATATAGTACATGTAGTATATATAGTACATGTGCAGACTGCAAACAGAAAAGTCTGAAAACAACATATAAACCCTTGAGAATTTGAAACACCCAGATAGTGTATTGACACGATAAGAATCATTGCAAAAGTGCACATTGAGCTATCAAAGAACTTTAAGTAATAGTAATAGCTGTACATTATTTCAGACTGTAATGCACAAAGAAGTCTATCTCATTTGCACAACTAATTAGCAAACGTTAAGGATTTTCCTTTATTTCTGACATGGGACACAGATTGCATTCGTCAGTGATTACTTCTGGCCATCAGTGTTGATCTCTGCCAACTGTCACTCAACGTATGAGCAGAGAAAGATAACTTTGAATTATAAGCTCATTCTTGGCATGTGTGTGTTGTATCTGTCTATTATTTGACCATAACATACTTTGCAAATGGGAGTACTGGACAGACTGAGATGAAAAGTTGAAGCAAAAAAGTATATAACATTAGTATTACAAATACAGAATGATCAGCTTGTAGGTGGGATAGATGCCATATCTCCCAACTTCCTAACTCAATAATAGCAAAATAATCCAGAATTATGTTATGTTAGAAAGTGACAACCTCCACCACATAATGTAAACACTCATTATAGGATCTTGCACTGTCAGTAGAAATAAACACATGGTAGCAGAAAAATAGAAACAGGCAGAAATGAAATTAAACCAATACATATGCCACTGATACTTTCTATACCCGTTTACTAGCCTGGCATACAATAGAAGCACTGTTTAAAAAATAACTGTGTATTAAATTTCAGGAAAAGTACACATAACATGACTACAAAAATGTACCTGCATGGATTTGAACCCTGCCTTTGACAAGGACAAGCCCAAGACCAATACATTAGTAAGTGAATTCAATGAAGAATATATACAGAAGGGTTCTGAATAAGCACATTTCAGGAAAATATTAGAACAATGCTGAACACTGAAAACAGTATACTAACTAACAGAGGATTAAATCTCATCTGCTAGTGTATGCTGCTTGAGGAGATTGATGCATGGAAGCTGTCACATTCACATAAATACATATGACTATAATTATTTTATATTTGGAGAGTAAGTTATTTAAGCACATGATACTTCATTAGCCTGCTACAAGGTAGGCATCTGCAGATTTAAACCCCTGCTTGCCTAATACTCTCAACAACTTTGCATTATGAAGTTAAGCCACAGAAGATATGAGTCACAAAACACACATTTCAAGGAAAAGGCACACCACTATGGAAAAATAAACAAAAATGAGCAGTGATAAACTAAATATAGCAATCAGGGGCTCAAAACATATCCACTACTGCATTAATGTACACAGAATGACAACCTGTTACATGCACTTACTATGCTTACTCTTATCCCATTTATGCAGTGTAAGTACTTATTGCAAGGCATGGAATGTTTGTCAGACAACTACGGTACAGCTTAGACTTCAGTGGATTAGAACCATTCTCTACTTAACTAATATTCTCTAGACCAGCTCATTAGCAAGTGACACCCTAGAAATATGAATATGAAGGAATATATGATAATGTTGTAAGAAAATACATTTCTAGGGAATATTATAACATCCGAATACTCAGAAATAGCCATTACTAAACAGTATACAACAATACATGGATCAAGACCCACCTCTACTGCATTGGCAATAAACACATCAGTGACAGCCTGTTATATACCACAGTGTGCTTGCTCTTGTCCCATATATGCATTGGAAGTACTTATTGTATAGCACAGATTGCTTTGCAGGCTGCTACAACTTAGACCTCAATGGGTTTGAACCCTGCCTGCATAAGTGATATTCTCTCGATCAGAACATTAGTAAATGATACCACATAGAAACTTAAGAAAATGTAAGAAAACATACATATACTGTTGAAGACTAGAAAATGAACATTGGTACAAACATGTAATAATTAGGGAATCACAATCCTCTCATTAATGTATTAAAATATACACATCACATAATGGCTATAAGGAGACATGGAAGGTGTTATAATGCAACTATTAATGTCACCCTAAGTCAGTATTGCCTGATGTTACAAATCTGCAAGCATCTCAGCTGCATGCAAACTGCCAAGATAAGTTTTAAGGACTTTTCTCAGTTTTTGCAATAGGACAAGAATTGTCATTTTGTGTTTTCTGAATCACACACACCCTGTACATGGCTGCTTATCATGCACATTTGCTTATCATGAAGAGTTGAATTCTTTAGAATTGCATCTGAGGTTTTCAACTTAGCTAAAAGAAAATCATGAACATCTAAACATACATCATGTTCTTTAGTAACAAAATATCCGATAACTAAAAAGTACTAACAAAACACAATCAAATTAATTAAAATAATTTCAAGAGTTAAAAATGTAAAAAAATAAAGTCAAATTAGACCCTGAACAATGAACATAATACTTTTAAAAAATATACAAGATGCTATAACAGCTACAATACATGATTCATGGGCAATATATGCATGGATCTACTAACATTTCCTATGTTGATTACGTGGGCATTTTCCTCATGATTAAAGCCCAGCAGGCATTAATAAATCTGTGCATAAAGCACACCTGAACCGCATGGTATAACTATATTGCGAAAACAGAAACCTGCATAATCACATACCTAGTTCACATTAACTAGTATAGTTACAGGTGATCATGGATGCCTTCATACTTATTTCACTCCTTCCATGCATGTTATGAATATACCAGTCTTTGATGTTAAACAGCAATTTCAGGTGCAACTTCGTGAATATTAAGCATGACAGCAACTTGAGAAAACATGCCCAATTCAAACATGTTACCACAAGGTGTAAGTCAGATGTACACCTTGCACTAACATTTCTGATTCAGACACAGCCCTACCATGGTGCTGCACCATGAAGTGATACAGTACCATGGTGGACTGTCCTTGTCACCTACCATAAATGCAGATGAGGCATTCAGGAAGAGATGCCTATGCTAATTAGCCATTAGTGCTCCTTCAAGAAATGCCTGTAGTAAAGTATTTAGACAGGTGAGAGATTCAGAGAGCTGTGCAGCTGCATAAATCACCAGCACTGGTTGTGTTAATGAATGTGGCCAAAGTATTACCCTCACCTATTGCTTCCAATTGGTAAGAATGAATTAGAGGCAAGTGTTGTGCAGTTTAGCAGATAGGTATTGGTGGGGAGTAGGGTCTGTGCATGTAAGCATGTGTGCATATTTATGGCTGCACATGTGATTGTATGCAAAGGGATGATTGACCTCAAGTCTGTGTGTGTGTGTGTGTGTGTGTGTGTGTGTGTGTGTGTGTGTGTGTGTGTGTGTGTGTGTGTGTGTGTGTGTGTGTGCGTGTGTGTGTGTCTGTAGGTATGGGTGAATGACTGTGTCCATGAGTGCGATCAGATGAGGGAGGAGCTGTATGTATGCATGTGTGAATATGTGTGTGTGTGGGGGGGTGCCATATCACCACATTCTCCTAGGCTAGCAACAACATCCTGAAATATTGGAAGGGTGGATAACATTATACACTAGAGATACTCTCTTTATATCACACCCTAAAGACATTACAAAAAATAATAGAAAACATTTTGCATCTTGAAAGACTTGTGTCAGGGTGAACACTAAACTCCATGGATAACTGTTTCTATTGTGCATTAAAGACACTTGCAAAAGATAACAGGACAACATTTTACAGCACAAAAGATGTGGGGTGGGAGAACACTCAACTTCACAGATAACTATTTGTATTGTACCTTAAAGGCACTTACAAACATTTAAACCCTGTAACATCAACACTCATGCAAAGTTTGTTAACAGAGAGTTAGCTTTTTACACTGCCACTAGATGCCAGGGACAGTTCTTACATATTAACTTAAATTGTTAAAAAAAGTAAAAAAAAACAAAATTAAGGTAAAATGAGGAAGGAAGCTTCACACTCTTCACCATTGACAAAGACAGGTGGAGCCTTAACCCTCTACACTTATTAAGGAGTTAGTTAAAGTGGGTATTTTGTACATAATAAGTTTGAAACTGTAATGTCTAATACTATTCAATGACTGCAATGATCCATGAGTTACAAGGACAGACCACCTATAAGAGGCAATGTCAGGAGTGGTCCGTAAACTCAAGGACAGTTGAAAGTGATGGCAGTGTATCCATGTTGGGGAGGCATTGGGACAAAGCCAGGAGGAACACTAAATGACACTAGGGAAAATTTAAACCATTCTTGGGCTCACTGAAAAAGTTAAGAGCAACAGGTTATGAACTTACAAGAATGAAACTAGGATGTCTGGCATTATTGACTGACTGTAAGTATCCATGCTATACAAGGCCAGGAACAAAAATAAGAAAATACATCAGGAACATTCTGTACACTAAGGAACAGGTAAGAGGCATTTTGGTGTCTGTGTGTGTGTGTGTGTGTGTGTGTGTGTGTGTGTGTGTGTGTGTGTGTGTGTGTGTGTGTGTTTGCGTGCACATGCGCGTGTGCACGTGTGTGCGTGCATGCGTGTGTGCGCGTGTATGTGTGTGTGTGTGTGTGTGTGTGTGTGTGTGTGTGTGTGTGTGTGTGTGTGTGTGCGTATGTGCGTGTGAGCGTGTGTGCGTGCATGTGTGTGTGTGTGTGTGTGTGTGTGTGTGTGTGTGTGTGTGTGTCTGTGTGTCTGTGTGTGTGTGTGTGTCTGGTGTACTTGTGGTACTTCCAGGCAACTCAGAGCTATGCAAATTAGTTGATAATGAGGTCTTTCCTCGTTGTGGTTAATATGTCTCTGTATGACATTATCCTGCAGCATGGAAATATTCCCTTTTGTCCGCAGCTCTGAAGGCTGGTGGTAGGGTTCTTTGTCAATTCCTGGGATAACTTTCTTGCTGCAATGATGTTATTGGTGGGAAGTGCAGAAATCTTCAGTAGCTGGGAAATGAAAATCATCTGAAAATGAACCTTACTAGAAGGAATGTATGCTTTAACTATAAACAAGTAGTTTTGTGTCAAGTAGCCTAATGTCTGTAAATTTATTAGCATGAATAACTTTTTTAATGAAATATTTGTATTTTACATCATTGTATGTTATTCCATCCTAAAATATCATTTTCTATGAAAATTTCCATTTTATATTAACTGCAGAATATACAGAAAGCAACAGCACAGCTGTCACACAGTGGATGTCATCTACTTCAGACAGTTTAAATCAGGTTGTAAATATCTGTTACACTTTGCACACTTCTAAACTATGAATAAAGCTTAATGTATGTGCTGTACTTGGCACACAGCTGTATAAACAACCAAAATGTCTTAAGTAAAATTACACACATGGTCTTTGTTAACATAAAAAAAACAGTAGACAGTATTGTCTGAGTTCAGGAGCAATGTCAACACATAACACACTGTTGATGCTCATAATTATTTAATTTCCATGAGTGCACAATAATAATGCATAACATATGGATTTTTCTAACATTCTGCAGTGCTCTAAGACACCCTGTAGATATCTACCACTTCACTTCCGCATAATCACTTCTCACATATCACAAGTTCTTCCATTGTTCTTTGTTCTGTATCTCTTTCATTCCTCTTATTAAAAGTACCCTGTGAGTGCATTCTGCTTGACTCATCAAACCACATCTTCAGGTCTTAAAAATAACACGTAGGTAATAAAAATACAAATTCTCACTCCTTAATGGACTAAGATCTCTTCTCTGGTCTTCAGATGCAGAATATGTTTTAAAACAGAATATGGCTGAGCACCACCTTATACTATTGGTATATATCTATGCCAGACACTCACACGTGCGTATACACACACACACACACACACACACACACACACACACACACACACACACACACACACACACATAGAAGTTCCATGCTTACTGTTGCTTTTCACAGGAAAATCACTACTAAGTACAAATCAGCCTATTTATATACAGCTCAAGCTTGATGACAAATATTTAGCTGCTAAATATTCCGCGGCACAGTTGTGCAGTGGTTAACATTGTCACCTCCCAGCAAGAGGTTCTCCGGTTCGATTCTCGGCTGGGGTGCCTTCTGTGTGGAGTTTGCATGTTCTCCCTGTGTTCGCGTGGGTTTCCTCCGGGTACTCCGGTTTCCTCCCACATTCCAAAGACATGCATCTGGGGCATTTCTCCCCGGGCCTCCGCTGAAAACAGGCTCTGTGGAACCTAGTCGGACATTCCCGGTCAACAAATGATAAATAAATATAGCCCTGCTTTTTAATCACTGCCATGTTTATTACCTAAATAAAAAAATACAAAGGCAAATTAGCCCAAAAGATAAAGAATAACTGCTGTGTCAAAGAGGAATTCTGCTTTTTCTTTTGCATAGAGTAGTAGATACTCAACTTTATATATATATATATATATATATATATATATATATATATATATATATATATATATATATATAGATATAGATATATATATATATTCACTTTAGAAGTTCGAAATACTGAAATATCGAATTTCAGTATCTCGAGCCCAAGAAGTCAAATCCACAAAACCGCAAAATCTCAAAACCGCAAAATTCAAAATCTCGCACAACAGAGATTTTGAATTTCGTGGTACTACTGCACACACACACACACACACACACACACACACACACACACACACACACACACACACACACACACACATAACCTCTCTACTACATGAAAGCAGGGAGGCAAGCCCCCCCTGCACCACCTATATGGGGGGCTGTGCCCCTCACACCCCTCTACTTAAATATTCTCATTACGAGGACGCACTACATACAAACACACACAAAACACCACCACACAAGCTACATTCTCCTCGCACACACACATCACAGCAACAAAACACACTGACACACACCACTGCCCCTACCAAAAACCCTTAACACACACACGCACACACACACACACACACACACACACACACACACACACACACACACACACACACTTACCTGATTACATAACCACAGCGGAAGTTCAGAAGTGCAAAATTCAAAACCTCCGGTATTCGAGGTTTTGAATTTCGCGCTTCTTAACTTTCGCTGTCCTGTGGATTCGACTTCTTGGGCTCGAGATACTGAAATTCGATATTTCAGTATTTCGAGCTTCTGAAGTGATTCTATATATATATATATATATATATATATATATATATATATATATATATATATAAAGTTCATATTTGCATCTATGAATTCCCTACATCAAAAAGATTATAATTCAACTCTCTTAGTTAGCAAATAAGTACCATGTGCTAATTGCTTCCAGAGTCCAGATCATGGAAACATATTTTGTGAGATGATAAGGACAGCATGGCCAGACTAGTCGGCCTATTTCACCAAATTCTAAATAAGATGCAAATCATAAAACAGCCTTTTCCATTATTTATTTATATTTTGGCTCCCTGCTGTCTGCCACACATGAACTCTCTCATGACCTATTGACTATTTGTTCCCTATACAGGGAGAGAGAGTCAATCAACCCATTCATTTTCCAATGGGACAAGAGCCAGTCATGGGAGGCTGTCATCTAGGTAGCCATCTTTTTTGTCTTTCTTTGTTCTATGCTGTAACTCATCACTCCTAGCAGCAGTTAGCTGGGTGATATGCAAAACTGGTGTCTGGACATGCACACTATCTCAGATGGCTGGCCCTAGCTACATCTTGAACACCTTGGCATGCCATCCCACCATTTCCTGATTTGTGATGACCTCTTCTAAGTACTGTTTCTATACCTAGTTTCTGGTAGGTGTCAGTACAGCAGCTGGACTAGCCTCATCCTTCAACCAGGATGGGCGATTAGCAATGGCTGCTCACTCCACTTCTCCCTCCCCTGGTCCTTCCACCACCTGAGCTGCTAATCATCTAGGCTGTGGTCAGGGATTTATCCATTCTTTCCATTGGGCATGGATAAAGTTTCTTTTATTTTAATTCCACTCAGTCCAGCAACTGCATCTTACCTTACTTATGCATTCTTTAATGTTAGAATTGTTAATGGTGCCACCACCTTTGGAAGGCTATTTCAAATGTCTGCTATATTTATCATGAAAAAAACATGTCTTACTTAGGAATTCCATCATATTATTTCTTGTTTTCATGCATTCATTCATGAAATTAAGCTCCCAAATGAACTCTGTGGATTAATTTAAATACTTAAATGATTGTAACAGCCTTTTCCTATCCATAGGCATATTTTCTCAAAATTCTACCTATTAAATTCATGCAGTCATTCTTTTTATGGTTTCTGATAATAATCTTGATCTATTTTTCTTGATACATTTTTACTGTCTCAGACCTGTCAATGATCCTGTCTAAATGCTGATTTATGCAGGGCCGGATCCAGCACTAGGTAACTTAGGTGGATGCTTATGGCCTGTTGCTGTCTGTGGGGCCCAGCCATACTACATTTAATTAAAAAAATAAGGTTTCCTGCAAAGTTTCATATCAGCTTAAATTTAATTTAAACAAGCCTTCTGATTGGTGTCCACTTAAGTTAAAACATTTCTAATCAGTGTCCAAAAGAGTTTCCTACAAAGTTTCCAACTGGTATCCAATCAAAAATGATTTCCTGCTCATACATAAAGTTCCAGGGATTAGCAAGCAAGATTTAAATCAAGCAGGGCAGATCCATGACTTGGAAGCAGCGCACAAGATTTAACTCAAGCTGAGCAGACTCATGATTTGGAAATAGCAGTGGTTCCAAAGAAAACAGCAGTTTAACAATGCATACTAAGTGTTTCTTTTACTATTTGAAAAGGAACCAAACCTTTACAGTGCTCATTATACATGTAACATGCAAGATTTAACTCAAGCATGTTCTATAGCAAGCAGACCACACCACAGCTTTATTTTGGAACATGATGAAGTGTATCACATTCAATTTAATGCAGAGCTTGTATGTGTGATACCCAAGATTTAACTCTAGCATATTCTATAGGAGAACATACCTTACCTTTAATATGGGACATAATGAAGTGTGCAATGCTTGATTTAACTTGAAACATGTTGAATAGTGCAGCTTGTTGGTATAACACTGGAAATTTAACTTGAGCATGTTCCATAGGCATTCCACATTTTGTGTGTGTGTGTGTGTGTGTGTGTGTGTGTGTGTGTGTGTGTGTGTGTGTGTGTGTGTGTGTGTGTGTGTGTGTGTGAGTGTGTGTTCGTGGGTGTATGTGTGTGTGTGTGTGTGTGTGTGTGTGTGTGTGTGTGTGTGTGTGTGTGTGTGTGTGTGTGTGTGTGTGTGTGTGCATGTGGTGAGTAATGTCCCAGTTAGATGTGCTGACTAGTTAAAAGATTTCCTCAAACTCACACCATGTACCTTAAGTGGAAAGGTCTTTAATCCTCTAAGTCAATTGCTAGACAATTTTCATAGTTTCATAGGTGTGTAGTAGGCTAATGGCCCTGGAGCCATTACAACCCTAGCCCATAGAAGTGCCCAACGTTAGTTCCCAGTGCCTCTATCAGGTAGAGCCACTGGTGTGATCCCCGGGGTGAACTTTCTATTTCCCATCCACTCAGCAAGATTTCAGTTGAAGAAAGCCAGTGAGGTGCTCTGTTGACATGTATGGGAAGTCTATTCCAGAGCATAGGCAGTCTCTGGGTTATGATCTGTACCTCCAGCATGTTCTATTGATTGTGGTAATGAGGTTGAGGTCTCTGGAGCATGTGGTGCGGGGGGATTTGGATTTATTTAGATGTAGCATTTCTGACAGAGCTGGGTCAGACATGGCTTTGTAAGTCAAGCAGAGATCGCCTCTTAGTAGATGATATGAGATAGAAAATACCTGGAGTTTTTTTGAGTCTGTCCATGTAGGACATGTGTTTAAGGCCTAGGATCCTCTTTGTGAGGTAATTTTGTGGCCTCTCCAGCTGTTGCTTGTGCCTAGTGAGGTATGTGCCAAATGGGGCATTATACTCTATGACTGCTCTAATGAGGGAAGAGTAGAGAAATGATGACCTCTTTCTTCCTGGATGCAAAACCCTTGGTAATGAGATGTGCCACATAGAAGGACTTTCTGACAACAGTAGCACTGTAGTGGTCGGAGAGGTTGCTGTCAACCTGTGTCCCCAAATCTCTTATAATGCCTTCAGTGTTCAGTGGGCTCCCATCGATGTGTTAATTAGTGGGAACTGAGTTTTTCCTAAAGGGGATGACTACGCATTTTTTGGAATTAAGCTTAAGGCCATGGTTTCTACACCAATCATTGGTCTCAGTGAGACCTTTCTGCAGGATGTCTGCATCACTTGGGGAGTTAATAATGTCTGCCAGCTTGCAGTCATCTGTGAACTTGGACAGCCAGAGTCCCTCTGTGTTGGCCTGGACTTCTGAGAAGTAGATGCCAAACAGAAGAGGACCCAGGACCGATCCCTGTGGGACTCCAGTCATGACTGGTAAGCAGTCTGACTTGGAGTCCGCTACTTTCACACTGACAATTTGCAACCCACCTAATGATATAGGGGTTGATGGCTAGTTTGGTGAGTTTATCAATAATTTCTTAGTGAGGAATGGTATCAAAGGCCTTGGCCAGATTAAGGTAGGCTGTATGACCTGCCTTACCCTCATCCACAGCTCTGGTGGCTGACTCAAAGAAGTCAACCAGGGTGAGCAGGCATGATCTACCTTTCACAAAACCAAATTGCATGGGATATAAAGTTTGGAGATTCCCTATATCCTTGTTAACTAGGTACATGATGATGTGTTCCATAGTCTTACATATCAGACTCGTTAGACTAATGGGATGATAATTTCCAGGATCTGTAGTCACTCCTCCTTTATGAAGAGGGATGACTGTAGCAGTGCGCCATTCAGTAGGGACAAAGCCTACGGTGAGGCTGTGAGGGAACAGGGCACGCAAATGTGGTGCCAGTTCATTTTGTAATTCATGTAGAACACAGCCAGGGATATTGTCGGATCCCATGGAAGATGTATTCTTGGCCTTGGACAATGCAGCTTTAACCTGTGGTGCAGTAATGCTGGGTGCATGGCATTCATCCGATATTGAAATTGGTCCTTTAGGGGGGAGAGAGGGGTAAAGTTGCCACTGAATCTGTCAGCCAGTATGTTGGCAATATCTGTTGGCTCAGTATAGGAAGTACCATTGAGCAGTAACTCAGAGCAAATCTGGGTATTGCCATGGAGATTCGTGATATATCTATATCCCTGGTTAGATCCAACCACAAACTAATCACCTTGGAAATCCACATCCCTCCCTCCCACCCACCACCATGCATTTATGTATGTGTTCGTACAGTGCATTGGTGTATGATTAGGCAGTCATGCATCTATTTTCCATTGGCATGGGTGCTGGGAAGTCAGCCACCACTGTTTTTAGGAGTCCAAAATCAGCTTTGGAGAAGTTTTGCATGGTGGATACCTTTGCAGGGGGTGTGGGTGAGATGTGGATGTCCATGGTGATTAGTTTGTGGTCGGATCTAACCAGGGAGGAATTGACTATTGGTGCAGGGCAATGTTTGCCCATGTTAGTAATGACCAGGTCAAGGATGTTGCTTCCTCTAGTGGGGGTAAGAATGAGCTGGTCCAGGGCATTGGAATTAATGAATTCCAGGAAGTGTTGGGCCAGGGCATTGGTGCATGAGTAGTTTTCCCAGTTGATGGAGAGGTAGTTGAAGTCACCTAGTATGAGAGTGTTGGGTTGGATCTTAATAGTTTGCAGGGTACTTAAGAATGTAGAGTGAGAGTTTTGGGACATGGTTGGGGACCTATAGCAGGCTATGACCTATATTGACGTCTTACCCAATGTTAGTTGTACCTGGAGTATCTCAGATGCGTTATGCTGGGGGAATTGCTGATTGAGGGCTCAGTGTCTGTTATTCTAAAAGTGTATTAGTTCTGGTTTAAGCACTTGGGCTTCAGGCCAGTTATTTTACATTAAGAAGGTTCGTGGTCTGCACTCTTGTGGAAGGAGAGGCTGGACTCTGCCCTTCTGAGCTGGGAATTTCTGGTTAGAGGCTTATAGTGCCTGCATATTTGAACTGTTTCTTACTAAATTGGTACACCTTGTTTGCTGTAGCATAGACTAGATCCAGGCCTGCTGAATCTAGCTTTGTTTGTATAACTTGAGCACTAATCCAGGCATTCTTTAAAGTATTCAATTGTATTTATTACTGCTTGGTAGTAACTTGATTAAAGTGTAGCTATCATTCTAAGTCTTTTGGATTAAGCACTTGGGCTCAGACCAGTTGTTTTACATTAGGAAGGTTTGTGGCCTGCACTGTGGTGGCAGGACAGGTAGCTTACATCCTTCTAAGTTGGGAACTGCTGATTGAGGGCTCAGTGTCTGTTATTCTAAAAGTGTATTAGTTGTGGTTTAAGCACTTGGGCTTCAGGCCAGTTATTTTACATTAAGAAGGTTCGTGGTCTGCACTCTTGTGGGAGGAGAGGCTGGACTCTGCCCTTCTGAGCTGGGAATTTCTGGTTAAAGGCTTATAGTGCCTGCATATTTGAACTGTTTCTTACTGGAATTGGTACACCTTGTTTGCTGTAGCATAGACTAGATCCAGGCCTGCTGAATCTAGCTTTGTTTGTATGCTTGTTTGCTTGTTATTTCCCTGAAATGCTAATTCCACCTAAAATGCGGCTTTTCAGCACTTCTGTGGATCCCTAGTGACATCTGCATTGCTTACTGTACTTATTTCCTTGTTTCACTTGAAAGAAAGTTACTGCGTGTCATTTTTGCACTTAAGTTACCTGTAACACATTGCATTTAAGTTACCTGGCACTTGCTCACTAAAGCAATTATATAAGTCAGCACTAAAAAATTAAAAGCACTACACCCTCACAAACTCCCCTTGAGTACCTTGTTCCCCATTGGCCCTTTTCTTTTTCAATTATAAAGGAATTCCCAATACTATTCTAGCATGTCCAAAGGTCAGTTGTCAATCTCCTCTCTGGTCCAGCTGGTGAATCTGGGAATCTTGAGGCAATGTTACAACTGCCTCATGTACACAAACAACCCTCTCCTCCTCCCAACAAATTCCAACACATGTGAGAGATGCAACCATATAGCCAAACTGGAGGCTAAGCTCTCTTAACTCAGTACTGGCGAAACCTGTCAGGAGGAAAAGGAAACCACACTCACTACAATTCCAGTCTTACATAGACCTACCACGACAGCAAACCAAACACATAAACACACAAAAACATACTCGGAGGCTCTAAATAAAAATCTGCCTAAGCAGCAGAGACCCCCAAAGTAGACACCCAAGCAACCGCTACCCCAAAACAAAACACGTGCATCACATAGCTCACAAAGCCAGTGTGCCAAACAGTCACAGCCCTTAAGGCTAAACAACACACCTGATACACTTGTAATAGGTGACTTTATCATCAGGCACACCGACGTCCCGCTCACCAGGCTGAACAAGGAGAAGGTCACGGTGAGCTGCCTATTGGGCGATAGGATCCACCACATAACACAAGCACTCAGGTCACTCCAAGGTAAGTACAAATATGACTAAGTCATTGTCCATGCTGGTGTGAATGACCTGAGAGGTACCTCCCTTGTCTACATGAAAAGAGACATAGAGGAGCTCTCTGAGCATATGGCCCAGGCCGGTATGACCCTAACCTTGAGTAGCATCTTCCCCTCACCAAGAATGATGCCACAATATGAAGACAAGATGATCAATTTCAACAATTGGCTTAAGTATTGGTGTCATTCAAAGGGGATCCAATGCCTGTCAGCCTGGGATGACATGCTCGACAGGCCACGATGCTTCGCTAGGGACGGCTTGCACCTGTCACCCCTGGGCTTTCGGATATTGGCAAAGGCTCTTGCTACCCCCATAGTGCCTTTTTTAGGCAAGGCTCAAAAGACAAACCCACCTCCATAGGTATCACAAGGGATAAGAAACTAAAAGTAATGCTACTCAATGCCAGAAGTCTAAACCTCAAGATGCATGCACTCGAAACTCTCCTTAGCATGGAGAACATCGATATCTGTGCAGTAACAGAAACCTGGTTCAAGGCTCCCGAGAGCACCCCAGCACTACCAGGTTATACCTCATACCATGCTTTTCGGCCCCAAAACTTGGACTGAACCAGAAAAGGAGGGGGAGTATCAATATTCGTCAAAGATACCCACACCTCCAGGTTGGTGGCACAGCACGAAGCATCAGAGACTATCCATGTGCTACTAACAGTGGGTAAAACTGCCTTCCAGTTTATAGCCTGCTACAGACCACCCTCCCAAACCCAGGAACCCCACTCGGCCTTCCTGAGAACACTGGAAAATATGAAGGTCTCTCCAAACACCATTATATTGAGTGACTTCAACTTCCCAAACACAGACCGGGAGCATTACTCTAGCTCCAACACCCTGACTCAAAGGTTCCTAGAATTTATAAACTCAAATGCTATGGAACAACTTGTTACCACTCCCACAAGAGGGGAAAACATACTGGACCTGATCATTACCAACATGGGGACTCTATGCTCCAGACCAGAAGTGTATCCCTCACTGGTAAGATCAGACCATAAACTAATCTCACTGGATATTCACATCCCGACCCCACCCCCTGCCCAGAAAACCACAGTGAAAAACTTCTCTAAAGCAAATTTCACACTCCTCAAAACCGAGGTGGAATCCTTCAAAGCCCCCGGGCCTGTGGAAAATATGGCCCAGACCGCAGAATCCTTTATAAACGCATTGTATGAACACTTTCAGGAATGCATGGATCATGCAATCCTAAATAAAACCAAGACCCAATCCTCCAACGGCAGACGTCCTGTCTGGTGGACCCCAGCCAGAAACAAACTATACAATAGAAGGAGGAGGCTACTACATGATAGAGCAAAATCCCAAAAAGGGAAGGCATCTCTGATCAGTGTTAGCAAAAAACTATGGGCACTCATAAAATCGTCTAAGTCCAGCTTCGAGAGAAAAATTGCACAGGACACTAAGGATAATCACAAGGCTTTCTTTAGTTATGTTAGGAACCTGGGTGGGAATTCCCAGATATGCTCCGAATTAGTCCAAAATGACAAAAAATACACCAAACCCACAGACATTGCCAACATCCTAGCTGACAGGTGCAGCGCAAACCCCCCCCCCCACCAAAAGGGCAAATATCTATCCCAGCAGAGTGCTGCCCCCCCTGACATCTCAGATGCTCAGGTAAGAGCCGCCCTCTCCAAAGCAAAAAACACAGCATCAATGGGATCAGACGGTGTCCCGGGCTGGGTCCTACATGAACTCCAAGAAGAGCTAAATCCAAACATAAAACTACTGTTCAATCTCAGCCTTACCACAGGATATGTACCCAAAGAGTGGCATACAGCAACAGTGGTCCCTCTCCACAAAGGTGGTGCCTCAACGGATCCTGGAAACTATTGCCTCATAAGCCTGACTAGCTTGGTCTGCAAAGCTATGGAAAGGATCATCATGGACCTCATAAAAAAAGATGTTGGGGACCTACAGACACTGGATCCTACCCAGTTCGGCTTTGTTAAGGGCAGATCCTGCCTCTTAAACCTGGTCAATTTCTTTGAAACAGTCATCGAGGCCATTGATGAGGGGAAGGTGGTCCACACAGCCTACCTGGACCTCACAAAAGCCTTCGATACAATACCCCACTCGGGCATTATAGGTAAGCTCACCAGCTTAAATATAAACCCCTATGTCACTAGATGGGTTGCAAACTGGCTCAATGACAGAACCCACATGGTTAGAATTGCTGGAGCCATGTCAGACTCCAAACCAGTTACAAGTGGCGTCCCACAAGGCTCAGTCCTGGGACCTCTCCTGTTCGGTATATATTTCTCGGAGGTACAGGCCAACACGGAAGGACTGTGGCTGACCAAGTTCGCAGATGACTGCAAACTGGGCGCTATAATTGACTCTCCAGCCGACACAAGCATCCTCCAAAAGGGCCTGATAGAAACAGACAACTGGTGCCAGAGCCATGGCCTCAAGCTAAACGCCAAAAAGTGTATAGTCATCCCCTTTGGCAAAAACAAAGTGCCCACAAATTACCACATAGGTAGTAATCCATTAAGTATGGAAGAAGTAATTAGGGACCTGGGGACCCAAGTTGATAGCAATCTCTCATTTGATAACCACATGGCCAAAGTGGTTAGAAAAACATTTTATATGGCCCACCTAATCATGAAGGGATTCACATCTAGATCAGGGGAGGTCATCGTGCCTCTTTACTCATCCCTCATTAGGCCCATAATTGAGTACAATGCCCCTTTTGGGATGTACCTTACCAGACACCTGCAGCAACTGGAAAGACCCCAAAAGTACCTCACCAAGAGGATCAAAGGGCTCAAACAGATGCCATATGCTGCCCGGTTAAAGAAACTCCAGCTCTACTCAGTGGCATACCGCCTGCTCAGAGGCGATCTGTGCCTGACATATAAAGCCATGTCCAACCCAGAATTAATGGACATGCTGCACCTCAGAAAATCCAAATCCCATTGAGCTACGCTCAGAGACTTGAACCTCAGCACTGAAATAAATAGGACATGCCGGAGGGACAGATTCATAACCCAGAGGCTCCCTTCACTCTGGAATAAAATCCCAGTCCAGGTTAGGCAGAGTCCCTCATTGACTCTCTTCAAGAGGAATCTCGATGAGTGGATGGGAGATCGTAGGTTTACCCCGGGTATCACTTCTGTGTCACTGTTAGACAGAGGCACAGTATACTAACCTCGAAAAAGGGCATAGCAAAATTGATTTAAAATGGGTGGCGAAAGCCAAACACACTCTGGCTAGGCTTATAAATGCCCTAGGGCAGATAGCCTAGTATGAACCTATGAACCTATGAACTAGTCTGGAGGTGTGCATATCCTTTATGAATATGGAGACACTACCGCCTTTGGAGCTTTGGTCCATGTTCTGGGGCTGAAAGGTGTGGAATGAGTTATAGCCTGGTAGCGCAGGGGTGCTTTCTGATACTTTAAATCAGGACAGCACAAATATCGATGTTCTCCATTTTCAGCAGTGCTTTGAGTGAGTGCATCTTGAGATTTAGACTTCTAGCGTTGTGCAGCATGACCCTCAGATTGCATTTATTTATAGCTGTTACTGTGGTAATTAGGCTTTGGAACACTGCCTAAAAAGGCATTATAGGGGTGGCAACAACCTTAGCCAGTATCCGGAAACCCAGGGGTGACAGATGCAGGCCATCTTTGGCAAAGCATAGAGGTCTGTCAATCATGTTATCCCAAGCAGACAAATACTGGAACCCCTTAGAATGATACCATAAACTCAGCCAATTGTTGAAGTCAATCATTTTCAGTTTGTACTGTGGTATCATTCTGGGCAATGGTAGGATTCTGCTCAGGGCTAGGGGCATACCTGCCCAGACCACATAATCTGAGAGTTCCACCATGTCTCTTTTCATGTAGTCCAGGGAGGTGCATCTCAGGTCATTCCCACCAACATGGACAATGACAGAGTCATACTTGTACTTGTTGTGGAGTGTGTGTGTTATATGTCGAATTCTGGCACCTGATAGACAGCTGACTCTTACCGTCTCCTTATAGAACCTAGTGAGTGGGACATCAGTGTGCCTCACTAATGAGTCACCTATGATTATTGTATTGGGCAAGCTGTTTTGCCTTAGGGGCTTAGGTTGAGGGGCACACTGTGTAGGTGAGCTATGTGTCTTGTGGTTTGTGCTGTGTTGTGGTGGTTGAGTGCGTTTCTGCCTTTGTGGTCTCTGCTGTTTGAGTAGATTTCTATTGAGAGCCTCCGCGAAGGTGGGTGTGTGGTTTGTGTTTTTATGTAAGGACTGTGATGGTGGATTTTCTGGAGTGCTATGTATTCCATGTGGTGTGATGCAGGTGTTGACCTTGACCAGCTATTCCGGTCTTGGCTGGAGAGTGCATGGCTTCCAATTTGGAGATATAAGTGCATCTCTCACAAGTCTGAGTGTTGGGAGGTAAGAGGAGAGGGTTGTCAGTGTACATGAGGCAATTGCTACACTGCCTCAGAATGCCCAAGTTCACCAGGGTAATAGGAAAAAGCACAGGGATCTGACCTTTAGACATGCCAGGAGGGATGGTCATCATTACTAAGTACTGGAGCTCTTTCGTTACAGGATGTCTAGTGCTGATAGCACTTATGTGTGCTACAATAATTGCTACAAAAGGCCTGATGAAGTGCTAGGCGAATAAGCTAATTAAAGGCTTAGTGGCGCTGTGCAGCATACAAACCCATGCAAACACAGGCTTTTAAACCAGAAAGTTGAACGGAATAGAAAAACTGCACAAACGACCAATAAACTACAATTTCAGAGCCAGAAACCACTCCGCTTGTGGTAGCTAGGCTTCCTAGTGCTTGCCACTCCCACTGATAACCTGGAAGGCTTCCTTCTAACACAGAAAGGTCTGGGGAACTCAGACACTTACAAAACATTCCTGGATAAAGCAAATCTGTATCTGGACTACTCTAGTAACAGGAAAGGCGGGAAACATGCTTAGAACTTTTTTTTGCAGAAAAAACAGTTAAAACAGTAATAAATATACTTTAAATTCGGTGCAAGCTAGCACACCTGAGTGTGTAGCAATATTAAAGCAAATACAGTTAAAATAAATGCATTTAAATAAAAAAAAAAACAACTTAAATCAAGTGCAGAAAGCAGTATAATCAGAAAAAAGGAAAATGGAGGCACTGAAAGTCTCTCTCCTTTCTATTGTTCTTGTAGTCTGCAGGACCCCAAAGCAGAATCCGTGGAGCTTAAACAAGCACAAGCCCATGCAAACACATGCTTTTAAACCAGAAAGTTGAAAGGGACTAGAAAAACTGCCCAAACGGCCAGTAAACTACAATTCCAGAGCCGGAAACTACTCATCCTGTGGTGGATAAATGTGTTTTATTTATTTATTTTTCCCTTTTGGTAAATCATTCAGGATTATAGTCAGCAATATCAGTCATTAGAGTTTCACAGTTTTTATGGTTCACAGAGGTTCTTCACTAAAAGAATACAGGGCTTAAGTAAAATGTCCTATGCAGGCCACCTCAAGGCTCTATCCCTGTATTCTGTCTCCTACAAGCTTTTGAGGGGAAATGTATGCCTGATATACAGGGCATTGTCACTCCCCACTTTGATGGATCTCCTGTATATCCGCATAACAAACAGTACCAGAATTGCCCATTCTAAAGACTTAAACCTTGCCTGTGATATAAATAGGACCTGCTGGACAGCCAGGTATGTATCCCAGAGATTATCCAATCTCTGGAACAGGCAGGCTCCCCATCCATGTAAAGCAGAGTTCGTCCCTAACCCAATTCAAGTGCAACCTGGACAGTTGGATGGGGAACAGGAAATTCATCCCTGTTTTGGCACCTATGTCTCTAATGGACACAGGCTGCCTGTAAATGGTTCATCTCCCATGCCCTAGCCTGTAAATATTTCATCTCCCAAGCCCCTGCTTACACTTATCCAGGGTATTAGAACTTGTCAGAGATTTGGGATGGCTAGGCTTAAAAAGACCCTTGTGGTCATTAGCCTAGTAAACACCTATGAACAAAATATCTATTGATGCAAAGCCTGTTCAGTTAACTTTTTAAGTGACTTAAAGCAGTCTTCTCTTAATTGGTCTCCAGTTTTGCAGAACATCTCTGATTTTGCGTCATATTTATGCCCTCTCCATGTAAGTCATTTATCCAGTTAGTACTTTCTGGTAACTCGGCATATCGTTTAGGCTCCTCAGAAGTCCCTTGCACTGTACACCTTATAACTATCTATGAACCAGAGTTGTTATGATGTAAGGGAAGGAAACTGATTGTAGAAAACAGGACCCTCATGTGAGATGTGTTCTTTGGTTGCTTGCCTGTGATCCTTGGTTTCCTTGGAAACAGGAGCATCATCATATGAGCTGTGTTCTTCGGTTGTTTGCCTGTGATCCTTGGTTTCCTTGGAAACAGGAGCATCATCATATGAGCTGTGTTCTTTGGTACTTTGGCTGTGATCTTTGGTTTCCTTGGAAGCAGGAGCATCATCAGATGAGCTGTGTTCTTTGGTTGTTTGCCTGTGATTCTTGGTTTCCTAGGAAACAGGAGCATCATCATATGAGCTGTGTTCTTTGGTTCTTTGGCTGTGATCTTTGGTTTCCTTTGAAGCAGGAGCATCATCATATGAGCTGTTTTCTTTGGTTGTTGGCTGTGATCCCTGGTTTCCTTAGAAGCAGGAGCATCATCATATGCACTGTGTTCTTTGGATGTTTGGCTGTGATCCTTGATTTCCTTAAAGTTGACAGTGTTTTTTATTTAGCTACAACTAAACTAGTCAGCACATAGTCTATGAGTTTCCTGTTGATATTTTAACTATGAAAACATTTTTAGTTCAGCTTGTTTGTAGCAGACAGACAGGTGTGGAGTGGACTCTATGACTAGCACCTAGTGTAGATAAATAAGGCTATGAGCTGATAGAGGTACTTCCTGTAATACATGGATTAATTCTCTTAGCCTTTGTTTGTCTCCTATGTGACTCTGCCAAGTTATTTGGGCTTCTCCTCAAAAGAGACATTTGTGTCTAGTGGGCTGTCCCAAGATGTTATCAAATGCTGGTAATTAGTACTTCACAGTATGCTATTTGAGTATGATTCCCAGCATGCCTCGTCTACTTTAATATGTTGCCAGATGCATTGTTTCAAGGGAAACAAGTTTATTGTTTCTGATTCTATGTCTGTTATCAATATGAAAATAGTTGTCTGTGTTTTTTATCTACAATTTGAAATAAAATAGTTTTAAATGAAATCCAAGTCTCTGTTATAATTGTAAAAATAAATAAGAATATAGTATGTACACTGACAGGTATGAACACACTGATTATAATAAAGGTGCTTAGAAAAGATCTGGCTCTGTTGACTCTGGAGGTTTGTGCTGCTACAGTATAGCACTATCATCCATTCAAGGAGGTCAAACATGTACAGTGATGTCAGAGGGGATAGCTATTTTGATGACTTAGAAGAAACAGGGAGGCCAAAATGAAATGAAAATGCTATATGCAGTAATATTTCTGATTTTTGTATGACTAGTGGGTTATTGAACAAATGTTGCTGCAGAGCTTATATTGACTAAAATAATGCATTAATTCATTAACAGATCTGGAATGTGTAATAGAGTCCAAACTTCTTTCATTTTAGTGGTCTTATATTGCATTTTAGTAATATATTTTGCAGTACCTTCTTTAAAGCCTCCAGAAACTGCAAAGGGGTTCACATTTGTCTAGTTATCTAGTCTGCATTAGGAGTGGCACTCAGAACCATCTGATCTTCAGCATGTATTATGTAGTCATTGCTTCATATTACTGTGATAGAATATTTTCTATAAGATTGGATTGTTAAGGATTTCTGCATTTAGTTACAAGCTGTTACTCTAGCAGTTAACACAGCAGGCTAAAGCTCTGATATGTTAATGATCTGCTTTATGTGGCAAGGGTGTAGGGTTTAAATCTTTACACCTTCAGTTACCTAGTGTGCTATACAGAGCAGATCACTTATAAATTTATTTGTCTTTGACCGTGAATGCCTGACTGGGCAGAAACCATTTTCAGTGGAGACCTGGGGAGAAAATCTCCATCAAAATACATTTATATTAACAAGTGAATTTCAGACAGTTCTCAGAAAAAAACAATAGTTACATTGCTCAGAAAAAAAATCATAATTACAAGACAGGTATATACAGGGAAGTATTTACATCAGCAATTTTAAGTCTATACAGTTCTGTTTGCTCTAATGTCTTACAGGAAGTAAATGTTGAGAATGTAGAATGGAAAGCATTGTTTCAAAGAAGTTTAACTTTCTTACATTTCAGTAAAGAAATGTTTACAAGGACTTCAAAATACATAATGAAAGAAGTTATAAAATTATATAGGAAGGGAGATTAAAGGGTACTTATGTATTATCGCAACCACATTTTTGTGGTCGCAAAATTCAGAAACTTCAAGTGAAACAAGTGCATGTACGAGTCAGACTTGATCTTCCAAGTGTTTTCTACTGTGACATTACAGTGGTTAAGTATCAGGGGCACACTAAGCTGTACACATACACAACTAGTGTCTATCAGCAGTTACACACACTGGAATCCTAAACGCTGTAGCTCTGATGCGATTACCTGCCCTCACAAGCAGCTTCGAAAGCTGCCATTATTCTTTCCATTCGAAAAGAAACAAATGCCGTTATTTACTGACATACTGACAATAACACTCAGTGATGACTCGAAAACTACACAACTGCAACTTGCAGGGAATAATGTAAAAATATGAGGCAGAAATCTGGACACTGGAGACATATCAGTATGGCCAAGTGCTTTCAAGGTAATGCAGACACATACATTTACAAAAAAAGGCTGGTAAACATGGAATCCATTAACAGTTCCTCATTGTAAAGTCATTCACCCCTTCTTCTCTGAGTTTTTGTATTACTAAATCACATTTGTGAATTCTGACCAACACAATACAGAGACATAATTTAAAGCATGATCTTTTACTCCTTTTACAAACTGGAGAAATTGGTTCTTACAGATTCCATTTGTCAGTAAGATAGCACCCTTTAAAATTCACCTATGCAGTTGTAATGCAAGCAAATCTGGAAGACAACATTTTGATTGGTTTCTCCTGATTAAGCTAATCCAAACTTTTCCAAGTTTTCCAATTTTTCAACTTTTTCCAACTTTTCCAATTATTAAGGACTTTGATCAACACCTCACACTGTTTCATGGCCTCATTTCACTTGAAGTAGGCGACTTTCGCAACTGCGAAATGTGGTTGCGATAATACGTAAGTACCAATTTAAGTATTGGATAAGTATGTAAAAAGTTAAACAGATATAATGAATTAAGTTATAAAATTGTGTAGAAGGGAAGATATTAGTATTGTACAGGATGGTAGTGGTTATAATATATGATTAAAACAGCATGGTATAGAATTAGTTCTAGTTAGGCTGCCTGTTTCATATTGGTGTATCTAGAAGGTATAACTTAGCTAGATAGTTCTTTGGAGCAATTGGGAATTCGGGCTAGTCTCCTAAGGGTTGTCAGGACTGCATGTCCAGTAACTATGAGCCTGGTCTTGTTTGCCAGCCATTTCCTATTCCATAGTTCAGGAAATGTATGGCAGCATCACCAGCACACCATTTTTAGTACAACACTGGCAATTTATCTTCAAGGGCAGCAGATACTACAAGTGTAGATGAAGCACTGAAATGTAAAGTTATTTGTCAGTAGCAAAGTCTGCATTAATAAATATTTTCTTTAAAGTAGAACTATTCGGATGACTTTTACTTCTGCAGAGATTGTCCATATTGACTTAGCATATGTTATCAGGTAGTTAATATTTGTTATGCTCTCGTAAATCCTCTTCTATTTAGACTGTGCTACATATGGCTGGATCTTAAGAGGTAATGCTATTAAAGTACAAATCATTTATTTCTTCATAATAATAAGTGGTAAACACAGTCAACAAAGTGGCTATAACTGCTAATAGGTCTCTCTGTGGATGATAGTGCTTTATACTCTTTTGGTCATTTTTTAAACAATCTTTAATCTTGCTTTGCAGGACTAGTGTGCATGTGTATGTGTGTCAGTTAATTTGGAATACTTTAGTTACTGTGCTTTGTGTTAAGCAAATTTGAAATGTGACTTTGATCATTAGAACTGCTATTATTTTTTTTGGCACAGACATCTGGGAAGGATGCAGTCAACAATGTAGCTACAATTCAGAATTTGAGGAATGTGTGGATAACAACCTACAACAATCACTTATTGCCTGAATTCTGGCAACCCCCATTTCTAGCTAACCTCAGTGTACCCTTTCCTCTTCTTCCTCCTTCCCCCCACCAAACAAATCTATCTCCTTTGTTTTATATCTTTGCTATGCATTTATTTGCTGAAGTAGATGCCTCATGCCTTACATAATTTCTGTTATTTTTTTGATAATTTCCTCACCTGCCTTATTAACATATCCAAAAAATTCTCTATCTTTACTATCATCTCCTCTGAATTTCTGGCCAAAATATCCTGCAGGGCAAATACAATCTTCACCCCAGATACATATCTTCTCCTTCCAAATGTGGCAGCTGTATTTGTCCCATCTCCATTTTCACATATTAATGACTAACAATTTCTTTGGATGATATCTTTATTCTGCCTCCCTTCCAAATATATCAAATACAGTATATATAAGTATTTGCAGCAGCTTCCACTAAATATTGTCCAACAGCATACAACTCACAAATTAATGCTATTCATTTTCCTTTCTTCTCCACATGATCTCTAATTTATTTAACCTCTGTCTCTGTACCAACTTTTCCATGGCCAAGAAGACAAACCCATGTACATATGTATGTGCATTCACATTTGGTCCCATCCATGCTCCATCCTCCATTATCCCACCTATCCACGTTTGCTTCTACTGTTCCATCAATCTTCAAACCAATGATTTCACCTCTGTTTGCCACTCTGGCCCACCATTCTAGCCCCTCTTCTCACCACTTCCAGCTGTATTGTTCTCTTCCTCCACCAATGTGAGCTTTTACTTTATACTCTTGATCATGCTGTCCTCCTCCTCCTCCTCCTTCACCCTCACTCCGTTCTACAGACACATTAACTCTCCCTTCAACTCTTCTATCCTCCCCTTGTAATCTAATTTGCCTTCACCTGCATATAGGCAAGCACTACACACTGGTTACTGAATTAGACGAGGAAGTATTCTAGCATGCTTAACTGGACTGCATCCTGGGCTCTAGCTCTTAGGCCAGAGCAGAGAAGTCAGGGTATCAGTGCATATTCATGGAAGAGTTCCTCAAATTGAAGAGAGCTCAAAATATGCTGGGGTGGAAAGGTCAACTACAAAAAGTGAACTTGAGCAAGCATGAGATCTTGTCTAATGAAATTGAATCAGCCCATGATCATTTTGCCTCCTTTGTGTTGAATCAGAGGGGGTCAGTCCTAGGTAAAATAAACCTATAGTGGTGGCAGCCATTTTGACACTGAACTTGAGAATCAAGGTCAGTGATGAGACAGCTGAAAGGTCAGTGATGACAGAGTGGAAAGGTCAGTGCTGAGAGAGATGGAAAGTCAGTGATGAGAAAGGTGAATGTTGAAAGATCTAAAAGTCAGGGGTGAGAATGCTGAACAGCCAGTAGTGAAAAGGACAATGGGCACTCAAAAGCCAATATTGCTACTGATGCTGTCAATGCAGACTCTAAGAACTGAAGCTAGTTTCTACAGACATAAGGCTGGTGCAGGAAAAAAAGCTATCAGTAGCAGTAAAGTTCCAATTTGGTCAAAATCTGTTGATACCAATAAAGATAATGATTAAGAAGAGGCTGAGCTCAAGTTCCACTCAAATTTAAGTTGGAATTGACTCTGCAAGAATGTCAATATTTGACCTAGAACCAGTGTTGATGGCAACATATATGTTTACATTAATACAAACAAAGAATTTGATCTTCCTGATAATTGATATTTTGACTAAAGCTGAGATTAACAACAACATGAAGTGGCTAGGTAAATCAAACTGATGATGCCATAAGTCAATATCAACATAAAATGAGTAGGTAAATCAAAGTGATGAAGCCATAAGTCAATATCAATATAAAATGAGTAGGTAAATCAAAGTGATGAAGCCATAAGTCAATATCAACATAAAATGAATAAGTAAATCAAAGTGATGAAGCCATAAGTCAATATCAACATAAAATGAGTAGGTAAATCAAAGTGATGAAGCCGTAAGTCAATATCAACATAAAATGAGTAGGTAAATCAAAGTGGCATAGCCATATCAATATATAGTCACAACTGACACTGAAGCTGAAAACAAGACTGGTGAGAGAGAGCAAAACTGTGAAGACCTGGCTCAACTGCACAAAAAAAATTTGCAACATTTAAACACAGCCTTACAAATACAAAATCTATGCAGAGGTACAGGACATTTTGACCCCTGCATTAACATATTTCATCTCTAGATCTGTAACCCTTTGAATACACCCTACTTAACAAGGCTTTATAACAGTTTATAACAGTCAGCAAGAATAGTGAAAACATATGTCAATTATACACAATTTAGAGTACCTACATGGAGCTGCTCACAATTTCTTAATGGGCTAACTTTAATATAACTGTTTAAAACATTTGCTTTTGATCTACATAAAATAATCTTCTTCTTTCAGCTTTTCCCAGTTAGGGGTTGCCACAGCGAATCACCTGTCCACTCATGATTTTTCAGTGGAGTTTTATGGTGTTGAGTTGCCAGCCTGGTGCCCAACCTTCTACAGAAGGCACACACATGCACACACTCACACCTAAGGCCAATTTAGAGTGTCTAATCCACATACAGCATGTCTTTGGGATGTGGGAGGAAAGCATAGCACTCAGAGAAAACCCACACAGCCCACAGGGAGGGCATGCAGACTCCACACAGAAGGCACCCTAGCCGAGGATCGAACTGGAGAACCTCTTGCTGTGAGGTGACAATAATAACCGCTGCACCACAGCGGCCACCCGATCTACATAAACTAATATTATTAATTTCCTGATTGATTTAATTGTTAACATACTAAAACTATCGTTAATTAAATTAATTATATTTAGATATTAAATAATGTGTTAAATAAATAAAATGTACATATTAAATGCTAAATAATGTATTAAGTTCCTATGTAAAACTCCTAATTAAAATATTAAGAAGTAAAATGCTTTTATTAAATTTAATTGTGGCCAAATAGTCTGGGGTCAAAAGATCCAGGTTCAAACCTTCCAATAAATATTCTCATAGACAATAAATGTGAATTTTAATATGAACGTTTATCCAGTTGCACTGGCGTCACACTGTCCTGCTTCCCCATCCAGCAACAACTGGCACCAAAGCCAAGGAGGGTAAGTAAGACTGCCAAACTGATAATTAGGTTATCTGCAACAAAATAATTTATGCCCATAAACAACGCTTCAAAAAACATTCCACATTGGAAGCACTAAGCATAATTACTCAGAGATAAGAAAATGGTGGCTGTCAAAACAACCAAGATGCAATCAATGTCTAATGAACAAAGGATGCACTTGATAGTCCCATGGGTACAGGAAGATGAACTGGTCCTATCACATCATCTGTCAGTTTTATGAATAATTCAGATAAAAATTAAATGGACACAGCCAGAGTATTTGAAGCTAGATCAGACAATTTTTAATAACTATATCCTTGTCAAAAGTCGGGCACCATTTTCTTTATGGTAGTGTACTCAGAAGCTGGCACCATTTTCTTTATGATGGTGTATTCAGAGGCTGGCACCATTTTCTTTATGGTAGAGTACACAGGCTGGCACCATTATCTTTATTGTAATGTACTGGCACCATTTGTATGGCACTGTACATATAGGCTGGCACCATTTTTCCTTTTGGCATTATACTCAGAGGCTGGCACCATTTTCTTTATGATGGTGTATTTGGAGACTGGCACCATTTCCTTTATGATAGTGTACACAGAGGCTGGTGCCATTCCCTTTATGGTAATGTACTGGCACCATTTTATGGCACTGTACTCAGAGGCAGGCACCATTTTCTTCATGGTAGTGTAAGCAGAGGCTGACACCATTTTCTTCACGGTAGTGTAAGCAGAGGCTGGCACCATTTTCTTCATGGTAGTGTAAGCAGAGACTGACACCATTTTCTTCATGGTAGTGTAAGCAGAGACTGACACCATTTTCTTCATGGTAGTGTATGCAGAGGCTGACACCATTTTCTTCATGGTAGTGTATGCAGAGGCTGACACCATTTTCTTCATGGTAGTGTAAGCAGAGGCTGACACCATTTTCTTCATGGTAGTGTAAGCAGAGGCTGGCACCATTTTCTTCATGGTAGTGTAAGCAGAGACTGACACCATTTTCTTCATGGTAGTGTAAGCAGAGACTGACACCATTTTCTTCATGGTAGTGTATGCAGAGGCTGACACCATTTTCTTCATGGTAGTGTATGCAGAGGCTGACACCATTTTCTTCATGGTAGTGTATGCAGAGGCTGACACCATTTTCTTCATGGTAGTGTAAGCAGAGGCTGACACCATTTTCTTCATGGTAGTGTAAGCAGAGGCTGACACCATTTTCTTCATGGTAGTGTAAGCAGAGACTGACACCATTTTCTTCATGGTAGTGTAAGCAGAGACTGACACCATTTTCTTCATGGTAGTGTATGCAGAGGCTGACACCATTTTCTTCATGGTAGTGTAAGTAGAGGCTGACACCATTTTCTTCATGGTAGTGTATGCAGAGGCTGACACCATTTTCTTCATGGTAGTGTAAGCAGAGGCTGACACCATTTTCTTCATGGTAGTGTAAGCAGAGACTGACACCATTTTCTTCATGGTAGTGTAAACAGAGGCTGACACCATTTTCTTTTTGGTTCTGTTTTTTTTTTTTTGCCTGTTTTTAATAACAGACGTGAATCAGCTGTTAAAAGCCATCCATTGTAACCATCAAGTGAACACAGCAGTTTTCAGTATTTCTTTTTAAAAACACACTCAATGTTGGTATTTTGTTCTGATATTTAAGCTTCTATTATTCTTCCTTGTTTTTTCTAGAGCATAAATAATGAAAGATGTTAGCTTTGGGACATCCCAGAAATATAAACATGGAAGCCTTTCATGAGGCCAGTCACCAGGACCATTTCATCTGTTATGTGTCAAAGGGCATACAGTTATATTTCTCAGCAGCCTGTTTGTCATTTTGTGCTTTATATGTCTCCTGTAGTCATATCTCTCAAGTGTACCTCATTACGAGGAACGTACCTCATTTGCGGTCTTAAAAAGTTAATGTTCCTCGATGTTCCTCAAAGTTCCACATTGAAAGAGTCTGTCACACATTCAGTGTTAGGAATTTTTTAAAGTGAAATCCATGGTAAATAGAAATTAATCATATTAATTCATTAAAGGATCTTCTTTGTAAGTAAAACCAGCATATTTTAAGCATCCTATGACCTTCCTAGTTGAAGTTGTTAGTAAGCCATTAGAATGTGTTCCACATTTTGCCCATTTGTTCCACATTATGAAGGCGAGTGTTCCTCATTTTGGAGATGGAAAGTTGAGAGCTATGCCTGTAGTATGGAGGTAACATCCTGTTCCAGCCTCCACTCTTGACTTTAATCTAACCATAGTTCTACTATCCTAAACTTCCTTTCTTTTGCTTCTGAACGTGTCCTCCTTAGTGCTAAAACTCCAACATCTCTTATTCCACTCAGGAATGTTGGCATCTTAGAAGGCGTCTGCATCGTTGCTACTTTTAGTCCCTTCCTATCTTTTCTGAGCTGTTGCCTTCAAACTTATTTTACTAAGTGGAGCAGCCCATACAGATTGCCACCTCCCCACATTTTTGTCTAAAAATTCATCTCCATGTGCAGCTTAGCATCACTTTGCACTGTCTGAAGACTTACCACAGAGAATGTGTTATTATGGAGCTTCACCATGCGGCATATAGGTTTCCTAACCTGTCTAGTGACTGACACCTTTATTATTCTATTCCAGTACCAGAAGAAGATATCTGCAGAATGTGTTTTTAGCAAAGCTTGGGCAAATGCTAGCATGTGCTTCTCAATGCGTATTTGAATTTTAATCATAGTTAATGTTTGCATATACTATAAAACTGTACAAGCATTCAGAATCAGGCTGGTCTTTTTAAATGATCTGTGACATTTAATACATTTAATTTATTTGTATAATTAGGTAGGAACCAAGGCTTGAATTTGTTCCATTTACTTTACACCATGTATTTCCATCCTTTTACATCAATCATTTTCTAGATTCAGTAATGTTGTGTCTCCTAGGAAGATTTTTATCTCATGCCAAATATAATGTTTTCCTTTATGTTCAGACCACAGTCTTTCTCACGACATAGATATATTAGTCTTGCTAAACAGAAATTTGCATTGCATGTCTGGTAAGTTTTTTAAGATTGTTCCCATACATTTATGCTGTTACTTTCATTACTGTTCCACTTCTGAGGTTTTGAAATTATTTCAGCATAACTGAAAAATAGTTTGCAAGTCAAACCTAGCATTATGACAACCAAAAGCAAGACTGAAATGGTCTACTTCTAATAGGAAATGGTCTATTTTGAGCTTATCGTTTTCACATGACTGGCATAACTGTGTCTGTCATTTCACTTCCCATTCACAACAACCCTTGTACATTTTAGTTTCCTACTGAAGACAGTGTTCTGTGTTGCATATCTGCTTTGTTAAAAATAGCCATGGCACTATGATCCTATATCATGATTATGCACTGTAAACATTCACTCATCATTTAAATATGTTTTAGCTTTTCTTAAATGTGCAGTGAGTGTCCACTCTGGTTTATGATCTACAGTCTGAGGTAAACCTAAGAAACTACAGTTATATTTGCCACAGTCAAGAACCTCTCCTAATGGCAAGGACAGGTGACAGGGTAATGCAAAATGTGGAGTGCAAACCAAGTGTGTGTTCCTCTTTCCATCTTGACTTGAGGTTGTGATTTCAGTGATCTGTGGATTTTAAACCCCTCTCTTTCCCTAGACCCCATCTCCCTAACTCATCCTCACTACCATTCAAACTATTCAGAAAGTTGTCAGTTTAGACTGATGTTTTAATACTGTTAGGCTGAAAATTGGTTGCAGGAGGAAGCAAAAATGTTTCACTTTTAAGTAATAGAAGTTCTCAGTACTATTTACATATCAGTCATGTTCTGTGGCACAGTGCACTTGACCTTTTCTACCCCTCTGCATATTATACATTTGTTACTCAGACTTTCTTGTGTTCATTAGTCAATCATGTCTTCAGCTTCAACCTCAGTTCCACCATTCTATTTCATAATCACAATGTTTCTGTTTCAATATCCTCCTTTTTTGTAGTCTGATGGTTTGCCTGTTATTACAATCCTGTGAATAAATCTAGCTTGCCTTACATTTTTGTGCTACTACTCCTAACATTCAAGTGTAATTTGAAGAATAGGATGATGCTATATCTATACCTCAACAGTACTTCCCACACCACCCTAAAACCATTCCGTAGTTTGGATTTCCCCTCGTCCTTCATCACATGGCTTCTTCATCTCATTTTCAATGTCAGACCTTCTGCAGTTGTTCAACTGACTCCTCTCTAATGACCCTATTGTAAGAGACAGACAGAAAGTCTGAAACACAGACAGGCACATGCAGAAATACAGACACACACACACGCACACACACACACGCACACACACGCACACACACGCACACACACACACACACACACACACACACACACACACACACACACACACACACACACACACACACACACACACACACACACACACACACACACACACACACACACACACAATGGCATGCAATTAAATTCAATTTAAAGAATCAGGTGCTTAAATCACTCCAGAAACTTCATACTGAGTCTTTAGAATGGGTAATTCTGGTGCTGTTTGTTTTGTGGATAAGCAGGAGGTCCATCATATCTGACAGCGCCGTGTATGCCAGGCATATATCTCCCCTCAAAAGCCAGTAGGAGACAGAATACAGGGATAGGGCCTTGAGGCAGTCTGCATAGGACATATTACTTACACCCTGTATTCTTTTAGTGAGGAACCTCTGTAGACATTCCAATCGTTGGATATGCCTGGTTAGGTACATACCAAAGGGGGCTTTGTACTCAATTATAGGTCTGATGAATGCCAAGTACATTGGAACAATGACTTCCTTGGACTTAGATGCCATACCTTTGTTTATAAGTTCCACAACATAGAATGATTTCCTCACCACTGTAGACACACATTGCTCAAACGCTAGATTACTATTTATGTGAGTCCCTAAGTCCCTGACTACTAGGTCAACTCTAAGGGGTGTGTTGTCAATATGATAGTTACCAGGGATGTATGACTTCCCAAAAGATACTGTTATACACATCTTGTCATTTAGTTTTAGTCCATAGCTCTGACACCAGTTTTTTGTCTGTCTCAGCCCCTCATGGAGAGCATTTGTGCCAATGTGAGATTCAATGACAGCTCCTAATTTGAAATCATCTGCAAACGTAGTCAGCCAGAGATCACTGACATTGATCTTGACGTTTGAGAAGTAAAGGCCAAAAAGGAGAGGTCCAAAGACTGACCCTGAGGGACTGCACTTGTGATTGGCCTCTTTGTAGAGATGGACTACCCAGTTTTAATTTTCTGGGCCCTGTCTGTTTTCCCGTTGGCTATCCACCAGGCATCATGCAGGTTTGTACCTAACCTCATGAGTTTGTAAACAATGCCCGAGTGGAGTATTGTGTCAAATGCCTTGGCCAGGTCAAGGTAGGCAGTGTGAATGATTTTGCCCTCATCCATTGGTTTGGTTAACTTCTCTAAGATGTCCACTAGGTTGAGTATGCATGATCTGCCCTTGACGAAACAAAACTGGGTTGGGTCCAGTGTCTGGAGGTTTACTATATCTCTATTGATCATCTCCATGATAATTCTTTCTATGGCTTTAAGTATAAGTCTAGTGAAACTTATGGGTCTGTAGTTTCCAGGGTCTGTAGATGGCTTACCTTTGTGCAGAGGGATGACTGTTGCATTTCTCCATTAATGAGGCAGAAAGCCAGTTTGGAGGCTACAGTTAAATAGTAATTCCAGAAGCCCTGAAAGGTCATATTTCATGCTGTTTAGAAGGCAACCTGGGATATTGTCTGGGGCCATTGATGGCAGTGTTCTTGGTCTCGTATATATCAATAATGATTAATGTCTTCTTGATAACCAGAAACAAAGCATGTTAAGTAGGTGTATGATGGGGGATAGAACAAAAGAAGCCTTTAATTGTTCTTTCTTATTTTTCTTAACCAGGATAGGCAGTAGTGTTTCAAGGTATTAACTCCTTTAAAAGGAAGTCCTCATTTGACAGGAGAGCTACCTGCTGCACTAGGTATTTTAGTTCATAACTTCTGCTTTTTCTAACAATTATTATCAAGCTACAGATGGAATGTGGACGCTTTCATGCTGCTGTATGTAATAAGAACTTTTTAGTTAGGGCTGTCCCAAATGGAAACAAGTGCAAACCTTAAGGAATGAAGCTAATAGGACAAGCCATCAGCTTGTGCAAATTAATTATGCTATCTGATGAGTAATTATTCTCTCCAACTGTATTATTGGATCCAGTAATCATCAATAAATGAGAACCTCTTAATACTAAGCAGTCTGTTGCAAAATCAAAACAATCTTCTTTCATGGCCTTAAAAGTCAAAGTTGCTGTTCATTTTATGAAACATCTATTCAACACAGCCTAGAATAGGACACATTATTTACACTATCATTAACTTGTGAACTTTATGACAAAAGTTTGTATCATCCTTTGCAAAAAACTTTAAGACTAAAAGAAACTAAATGAATTTTTCAGGTAATGGCTGGCTTTTCCAGCCAGGCAACCTTTTTGGCTTGGCTTATATAGGCCCCAGGGCCAATAGCCTAATATCTACCTATGAACCTATGAACTTATTACTGTTTCATTTCAAAAGCTTCATGCTGGAGACAGTGTCTTCTCTATGGCAGGTCTCAGGACATAGGATGCACCTCTCTATGACTGCACTTATCAATGACAAGACTCTGCATGGAGATCAAAAGTCAGACTCTGAAGACAAGTGCATGCATAATCTATGGTAGGCCAAAGCTATGACATTAGTGTATTGTTTAATTATACCAGGCCCTTTATTTTGATTAACTTTATTACTTTTGCAGATACAGCTATCATTACTTTTAAGTCTTTGTGTCCAATATATTATTTCATTTGCAAACAAGTTGGACTTTCAAAGGCCAGCTGACCAAACGCCATTGTGCAGCAGCAGACTTTCTCAAAGAAAATGTTAATGAATTCATAGGTCAGAAGGTTGGTACTGGGGTATTAGATGGAGTGCGGGTCCCTGCAGTATAGGTCATCGCATCTAATACACCAATACAGTTGAAAAAAATCCTTGTGATTTTCCTTCATAGAGTTAGAAACCTTCAGCTTACATGCAGTCTCATAGATAGAGATAGATATATGGGGGAGGAGTTTATTGTCAACACTATGTTTAGTTGAATAAGCAGAATGTCAACAGGTGTGCGAGATGACACAAATCTCAGGAATGGGTAAGATGTCTTTTTCATAATATTGTGTGAGCTTGGATTCAGTGTGTGTGTGTGTGTGTGTGTGTGTGTGTGTGTGTGTGTGTGTGTGTGTGTGTGTGTGTGTGTGTGTGTGTGTGTGTGTGTGTGTGTGTGTGTGTGTGTGTGTGTGTGTGTGTGTGTGTGTGTACTGGTTACTTAAAACCACTAAGGCCTTATTAAAACAAAAGGACAAAGCATGGAAATCCTGGAAACAACTCAAAACAGCCACAACTAGACAAACCTGCCTGGAACTCAGAAATAAGGCAAAAAAGCAAGTTAGGCAAGACAAGCAAAATTATTACTTAACCCTACAAAATAAATATAGTAACAACCCACAGAAACTCTGGGCTGCAGTGAATGGCATCCACCAACCTGGAAAATCCCCCACCAAACATAGAAGGTACCAACCTTGACATAGCATCAAGCTTTAACAACTATTTTACCTCCACCATTCTAAAACTAATAAATGATACTAGCCCCACTATCTCCCTACCAACCATCAAAGCCAAACTCAATTCCACACCTTTTTCACTCAAACCAGTATCTACATCAACCATCCAAAAACTCCTTGCCAGACTGAAGCCAACCACCCTTGCTGTTGACAACCTCCCAGCCAAATTCCTCCAGCTTGCATCTAGGGCCATATCAATACTAATAAACAGATCCATCAATGATTGCTATGTTCTTTCATTATGGAAAACCTCATACATTATTCTCCTTCACAAAGGCGGCATCTCCACTGACCTATCCAGCTAATGCCCCATTGCAATCCTTTCACTCCTATCAAAAATTCTAGAAAGATGTATCCATCACCAACTGCTGTCCCATCTACTTTCCAACAACCTACTTTCCCAAACTCAACACATGTTTCAACCTGGCCATAACAC